>NC_068383.1:2775755-2945755 GCF_023724105.1 Carassius gibelio
GCACTTAAAATATTGATTCTGGTTACATGACCTTCGGAAATAATATAATTCATAGAAAAAGAAATGCACAAACACACACACACACACACATGAAACAGAGATGCACATGAGTGATACAGACAGACCATTGAATCTAGACTCAAGCATTCTGCGTTTGGACGGCTCATGGCATTGACAGGCTCTCTGTTTCTCCAGATGTGACGTGTGGATGGATCTCCACGGAGGGTGTTTGCTTGACACAGAGAGCCTTATTAAACACTGTGACAGTGGAGTGTGTTTGCTTACAGAAGCCCCGTGTTTGACAGCCCTTTGTGCGTGTCGGGCCTTTATGAAAAGTGTCAACAGCTCCTGCTTGACTCTTATCTGTGGTGATAGACACATGACGGTAATAAAACACTCGACATGTGGCGCAAAAGACGTGGAAGCCGCGATGCAATTAACCCACAGTCTGGGTTTGATTTGGCCTAGATATACAGGATGAATAACTATTTGTTGTCATATTGATGTATAGACTTGCTCTTAAAGGTTATAAAGCAGTATAATATAAAGAAAGTGTAAACATGCAGATTAAATATATAGGAAGTTCAGTTCAACGTGCTATATCTTATGAAATAAACAGTGGTGGGTAGTAATTGATTACTTATAATCTGGATTACACAATCAGATTCACAATATAAAGTACTTGTAGATTTTATTACGTTTTAAAATACTTGTAATCAGACTGCTGTTACTTTTTTATCTTTTACATGATTATATAATATTCACACAACAACACCAATATATTATTCAGCATTTATTGATTCTCACTAATTCTTCTTCTAAATGTTCCTTTCCACTTATATATTCAGAAAGTCGATGATTACACGGACAATTGAGAGCCTATGGAAGGCTTTTGACTTTCACACACACTAAAATTTACACGTTCACGTTATTTCTTATTTACATGTAATGTATTCTCAAACTTTCTGACAGCAGAACCTCCTCATTTCTGTTCAGTTCGGTTCCATTTTGGTTTAGTCTTCTCTGTATTTCGGTTCCCTGTTTTGTTCCTTTAGATGTTAATTGGCTCCACACCTGTTTTGTTTTCATCTTGATTTCGTTCCCTGTGTATTTAAACCCTATGTCTTCCTCAGTTCAGTGTTTGCTGTTGTTTTGTGCCTGTGTGGTTGTTCTGTTCTGTCTGTGGATTTATTAAAATTAAATTTTTGGACTCTACTCTTTAATCTTGTGCTTTATACTGGACACCCCGTGACAATGGACTGCTGAAGACAGGGTTTAAATACATGGAGAATGAAATCAAGATGAAAACTAACTACCATTTTTAACAGTAAAAGACTACAGTTTGTAATAAATCTGCACTGAAAAATAACAACAGTGAAAAATGAAAAGCATACATCCTGGACTTTTCACTTAATTAGCTTCCAAAGGTGTTCACTGGCCTGTATAAAACGACCATTACTGAAGAAAAACAGAATTTAAGGAGGTAATAAAACAACACAGGATCGATGGGCTGATCTGATTTGCTCCTCCAAACAGTGTATTGTGTTTTAGGCCTGTTGAGAACGGCTTTTGTCAGATCAACTGGCTGCTTTTCAACTGAGACACCGAAACAAAAGATCAACCCAGACATTTAAACACAGATTCATAAATGACTGTGACATCACAGACTGTGATTAAATGAAACCTTTCTTTTCATTTGAGTAATTTTTAATCTCATATCAGAGAAGAAACAAGAGTTTCTGTTCATTTCAAGTAAAATAATGGTTCACAAAGAAGACAAAAACAGGAACCTACATTCAAATATTGTGATCTTCCTTTGTGGGAGGCAGTTAAAAACTATTCAGAGGTCCTTAACAAAGCCATAGCAACTGCACAGCAACACCCTAGAAACCAAATTGCAACATACTAAAACCATCAGAAACCTTTAGCAACTGTGAGGGAAACAGGTCAATTTAGCTCAAAAGGAATCATTTAAGATTTTAAAGGGAATTTGAACAGAATCACTGTTTCACGGCTGATCACTGAGACGCCCTGCGATCCACTGAACGAGCCGTTTAACATTTAACAACTACTGCACAACTAATCAAACAAAATAAACTTTAAGTGAAAGAGAGTTGTCTTTCTAATTTATTTGAACTCGTAGTGAGGGATAACAATGTCTGCTTTTAGGGCTCAGGTGTGTCGTTCCCAAGCTAGGATACACAGAGTAAAGAAATGGTAAGAACAAATAAAATGAAAAAAGAAAATAATAATTAATGGGCAAAATATGCAAAAATTAAATTAAATAGAGGAAATCAATAAGTAAAACAATAGTGGTTAGGTGTATAAACAAAACAGGAAGAGGGGTAAAATGCAATCAAATAAGTAAAGGTCTGAATAGCATATATTCAGATGGGTAATAAAATAAATTAGGTAGAATAAGTTTACTTAAACTTTCAAAGTTTAAGGCTTATTCATTCCTAAAATAATTAGGCCCCAAAGAGAATACTAGAAATAATGATCATATGAAATGATCTGAGAAGGAAATTTGAATGATTCAAAATAAATGTAATGTTTCAATTAATTTTCAATTTGTCAATTAATAATTGTGAGTCAGTATTTCCCTTTCTAGTAAAATGAAAATAAGTGGTATAGGGCTTTTACAAAATAGTGTTAAAAATTACTCTTGGTTTTAAAAGACATTAAAGACTTTAAAGAAAGTTCTTAAAAAAAATAACTTAAAAGTTACTTTTAACAGTAATGCATATTTCTTAGTAACTAGCACAACACTGGTGTTGTCATGACGTTCACCTTGGAGATTGAAGATGTTTCTTTTTTGAGACCCCAGGAGCCCAAATTCAGACCCAGAACAATAAAACCCACAGAAGAGGTGGGAGTTCAAAGGAGGAATCTTTATATTACCAAACTGCAGGGAGAGGAAGATTATATATAAATCATGATCTGCAAGATTAACCACAATCACAATCTTTTAAATGTTATAAAATTAGAGAACTAAGCCAACAGTTCGGGAGTTCGGAGCGGGATCGCGAATCATTTGAGTCAGTTTGGGTATCGCGAATCATTTGAGTCAATTTGGGAGTTCGGAGCGGGATCGCGAATCATTTGAGTCAGTTTGGGAGTTAGGAGCGGGTTCGCGAATCATTTGAGTCAGTTTGGGAGTTCGGAGTGTGAATCATATGAGTCAGTTCTGGAGTTCGGAGTTGGTTCGCGAATCACTTGAGTCAGTTTGGGTATCGCGAATCATTTGAGTCAGTTTGGGGATCGCGAATCATTTGAATCAGTTCGGGAGTTCGGAGCGGGTTCGCGAATCATTTGAATCAGTTTTGGAGTTCAAAATATAAAGTACCTTTTTTCCTGTACAAATTCTTTGTCTAAACAATAAATAAACAGTAGAAAATTTATTTCAAAACCAAATGACCTGAGCTGTGCTATGCAAAATATATAAACAATATATATATATATATATATAAATGAGATATCCATTTTGTAGCCACATTCTTTTAACATTTGTCAACAACTGACCATTTTTAAATCTTCTTTTACTTTTCCAACAAAATTTTAGATGAAACCTTTTATTAAAAATGATATCATTAAATATACAGAGTGAGTTTGTCAACAAAAACAACAGAAACTACAAGGAAAAACGAATGATACCTAAATTAAATAAAATTGAAGTTTACTTAGAGTAAAATCAATGATGAGAAAATACAAATCATGCCTATCATTTCTATGCATTATGTGTGTGCTTTAAGGTGAAGTGCAAATGTAAGTGTGAAAAATACATTAGTAAAAACACAGATCCTGAATGAGGCGTAGATGTGTGTTTTCCTCGTGGCTGTGTGTGTGTGTGTGTGTGGGCATGTTTTTGTGACATATCAGGACATAACTCTGTATAATGACATGGGTATGACATAAGCCATGTCCCCATTTTTCAAAACGCTTATAAATCATACAGAATTAGATTTTTGAGAAAGTAAAACTGCACAAAGTTTGTGAGTTGTGAGGGTTAGGTTTAGGGGTAGGGTTGGTGAAGGGTGATAGAATATACAGTTTCTACAGTATAAAAAACCATTACACCTATGGGATGTCCCCACTTTTCACAAAAACAAACGTGTGTGTGTGTGTGTGTTTGTGTGCGTGTGTGTGTGTGTGTGTGTGTTTGTGTGTGACCCCCTCGCTTGCAGGGGAACAGGTCTGTCTGTGTGTGTGTGTGTGTGTGTGTGAGACCCCCTCGCTTGCAGGGGAACACGTATGTCTGTGTGTGTGTGTGTGTGTGTGAGACCCCCTCGCTTGCAGGGGAACACGTATATCTGTGTGTGTGTGTGTGTGTGTGTGTGTAAGACCCCCTCGCTTGCAGGGGAACACGTATGTCTGTGTGTGTGTGTGTGTGTGTGTGAGACCCCCTCGCTTGCAGGGGAACACGTATGTCTGTGTGTGTGTGTGTGAGACCCCCTCGCTTGCAGGGGAACAGGTCTGTCTGTGTGTGTGTGTGTGTGTGTGTGTGAGACCCCCTCGCTTGCAGGGGAACACGTATGTCTGTGTGTGTGTGTGTGAGACCCCCTCACTTGCAGGGGAACAGGTCTGTCTGTGTGTGTGTGTGTGTGTGTGTGTGTGTGAGAGACCCCCTCGCTTGCAGGGGAACACGTATGTCTGTGTGTGTGTGTGTTTGTGTGTGACCCCCTCGCTTGCAGGGGAACACGCATGTCTGTGTGTGTGTGTGTGTGTGTGAGGAACACATACCGCCTCGCTGAGCAGTGCCTAATGAAGCGAGGAGTGTGTCCGTAGGGCAGACGGGCTTCGTGTTTCTATGCAACCAGGAGTCACAGGGAGGTGGTGATACAGCGAAACAGGGCTACGACTGCTGCTTCTCCATAACAACACACACTTCTGCTGCTGCCTTAACTAACCCAATGTCATTGTCTTTCCATAATTCTCCTGCTTTTCTATTCAGCTTTTCTCTTTTTCATTTGAATGTCTCGAAGATGCTTAATTTAAACAAACGTCTAACTCTAAGTATTGCATGCATGCAAGACCCTAGCAAATATAATGAACACTCGAGCAACTGCATGGCAACCACTCAGAACACCTTAGCAACTGGTTAGCATGCCACTATCAACATCCTGGCATTGTGGTGGCACATTTTATATTGATGAACCCCATTTTCTGAAATCTAAAAAATATTGTACAAAAGAAACAACAACAATCATAATAAAACAAAACAAAAAAATCTTTGATAGACCAGGGTGCAGTGCTGTTATTGTTAACTATAACTATTATATTTAACAAAACAAACAAACAAAGAACTATTTCATTAAACTCTTAAACTTAAAAAATGCATTAAAATAAAAGTACTAAAACTAAAACTGAAATATAAATAAATTAAAGCCAAATAGATTATTATTATTATTAAATAATAATAATAATAATAATAATGTCAAAAGCATGAAAAATACTAAAACTTAAACTTAAGTTTAAATTTTGTTGGAAAAGTAAAAGAAGACTTAAAAATGGTCAGTTGTTAACAAATGTTAAAAGAATAGTTACAAAATGGATAGTTCGGAGTTGGTTCGCGAATCATTTGAGTCAGTTTGGGTATCGCGAATCATTTGAGTCGGTATATCATTTATATATATATATATATATATATATATATATATATATATATATATATTGTTTATATATTTTGCCTAGCACAGCTCAGGTCATTTGGTTTTGAAATAAATTTAAATTCTCTACTGTTTATTTATTGTTTAGATGTACTTTATATTTTTATTTTTTTCTTTATATCCAATACATATTTCAATCATACTTTCAATATTTCCTTTTTCTATTAAAAAATGTAAAATAATAAACAAAAATAAAGTATTTAAACACATTCAATTAAGTACAAAACAGTTAAGAACTTATGGATTATTCCCTAATTTTTCTTCTCTTTATTTATTGTTTTCAAAAGTTTCAACGAAGAATTTGTAAAGAAAAAATATGCATTATATTTTTTTCCCTTTTAGCTATTTGCAACCATTATTCTAATACTATAGACTGCATTTAAAAAGCTTTGCACAGGCTGTTTAATGCTGATAATGTACTGTGTGTGTCTTTACACAAAAAACTACATGATGTAAAGAGCCTAGAAATGAAAAACACAGGAAGTGAGTCCAGCTGCAATATCATGATAAACTCATTGTGATGTTGTTATAATGATTATTAATTTTGATTAATATAAAGTTTTTTGAGGGGACCATCTCATATTCTGGTCTGTGATAAGCATAACTATACTTTGAAATTTTGTTGTGCAAGGTAAACCTCACATACTCACACTCAAACATTCATATGTTATAACATCAGTGTTGTGCTAGTTAAGAAATAGTACTAGTTACAGTTACTCTTTACTTAATTCAAAAAGTAACTCAATTACGTTGTTGATTACTTACACCAAAAAGTAATGCATTACTGTTAAAAGTATCTTTTTAGTTACTTTTTTAAAGAACTTTCTTTAATATTCCGATTAATGCACTTTTATGTTATGGTCTATACAAACACAAAGTAAAACAGAAAATAATTAACACTATATTGATTAAGTCAGACAGAGCACAAACTGAATATTGTATATCACAAGGATTTCTGAAATAAATATAATAATATATTCAGAATCAAAAACTAAAGTGGCTTTTGCATCATAAAAGCTGTTGTGTTGAGCCCTTAAAAATGTATCATTCACAGATAAAGTATGAAAACTATCAACAATGGACAACATAACACAACAAATTTTTAATATGTATATATATATATATATATATATATATATATATATATATATATATATATATATATATATATATATATATATATATATATATGTTTTTCTCATACAGCCGCTTTGAACTCCCGAACTGATTCAAATTCAAATGATTCGCGATCCCGCTCCGAACTGCCGAACTGACTCAAATGATTCTCCGAACTCTCGAACTGATTCAATGATCCGCGAAGCCGCTCCGAACTCCCGAACTGACTCAACTGATTTACGCTCCGAACTCCCGAACTGACTCAAATGATTCGCGATACTCAAACTGACTCAAATGATTCGCGAACCCGCTCCGAGCTCCCGAACTGATTATAATGATTCACGCTCCGAACTCCCGAACTGACTCAAATGATTCATGCTCCGAACTCCCGAACTGATTCAAATGATTTGCGATCCCCAAACGGACTCAAATGATTCGCGGTCCTGCTCCGAACTCCCGAACTGATTAAAATGATTCACACTCCGAACTCCCGAACTGACTCAAATGATTCGCGATCCCCAAACGGGCTCAAATGATTCGCGATCCCGCTCCCAACTCCCGAACTGATTAAAATGATTCACGCTCCGAACTCCCTAACTGACTCTAATGATTCATGCTCCGAACTCCCGAACTGATTCAAATGATTCGCGATCCCCAAACGGGCTCAAATGATTCCCGATCCCGCTCCGAACTCCCGAACTGATTAAAATGATTCACACTCCGAACTCCCGAACTGACTCAAATGATTCGCGATCCCCAAACGGGCTCAAATGATTCGCGATCCCGCTCCCAACTCCCGAACTGATTAAAATGATTCACGCTCCGAACTCCCTAACTGACTCTAATGATTCATGCTCCGAACTCCCGAAACTGATTCAAATGATTTGCGATCCCTAAACGGACTCAAATGATTCGCGATCCTGCTCCGAACTCCCGAACTGATTAAAATGATTCACACTCCGAACTCCCGAACTGACTCAAATGATTCGCGATCCCCAAACGGGCTCATATGATTCGCGATCCCGCTCCCAACTCCCGAACTGATTAAAATGATTCACGCTCCGAACTCCCGAACTGATTCAAATGATTTGCGATCCCTAAACGGACTCAAATGATTCGCGATCCTGCTCCGAACTCCCGAACTGATTAAAATGATTCACACTCCGAACTCCCTAACTGACTCAAATGATTCGCGATCCCCAAACTGACTCAAATGATTCGCGAACCCGCTCCGAGCTCCCGAAATGATTATAATGATTCACGCTCCGAACTCAATTATTTAATCAAATGAATAAAATAAATATTTAAAAAAAAAAACATATTTAAGATGAAAACTTTACTAACGTTATTCTTTTTTTTTTTTGGAAATGTGAAATTTTGCCTTGGCAACTAACTGAAAGATGAATAAGGCTACTAAAAGAGAAATAAAACAAAAACTAATAATAAAAACTAAACTAAAATTAAAAAAAATAAATAAAATGAAAACTGAAAATGTAAAAATTAAAGCTAATTCAAAAATATAAAATGCTAAATAGTATAAATATTACATTAAAATGACTGAAATAACACTGATGGAAGAATACTAAATTCCCAGAATGCATTATTGCATATCTAAGCCTCAAAATACCAGCTTGTTATAGTATTTTTCAAATAAGTATAGTGAATTTAACAGCATCCAATAAAACTGAAAACTTCAGTGTCTTCAGATGCATGTTGCAAAGTTTAACCATATTCAGAACAATATAATTTTTGTATGGTAATATTCCAACATTTACAAATAAGAATTATTGCAATGGTTTGAAGTCTTCATTCTTTATGTTGTAGCCTATTCAAATTCCCACTAATGAATTGAAAGGGAGCTAGGTCTTTATTTCTGAATTTTGCTAGTTTAAGTAGCCTAGTTGAGAATGTAGTTATGAAAAAATGCAGGACAAATGTAAAGCATTAGCATTCAGTCATCTGGTGGTTCTTACAGTATCAGAGGCTTCAGCCCACATGACAGACTCCCATATGTCTGATTCACACTCGAGTCATTCACCGTCTCGAGGGTTTT
This sequence comes from Carassius gibelio, assembly GCF_023724105.1. Taxonomy (NCBI): domain Eukaryota; kingdom Metazoa; phylum Chordata; class Actinopteri; order Cypriniformes; family Cyprinidae; genus Carassius; species Carassius gibelio. The sequence continues at coordinate 2,784,591 of NC_068383.1, forward strand.
GATCAGCATATGTGTCTCTCCTAAATGCTCTGGGACAGTCTGAGGAGGTCAAGAAGTGACCCAGTAATGGCCAGTCTGTTATCATGATCCCTCTGCTCTGGAAAACTCACATCCTGCCAATATCATTCAAATATTTTCTACCAACATAGTAAAATCTGAATGCATGCGCATTTGAACTATTTGATAGGGCAAAAAAAAAATGCCTTTATTATGAAATTATTAAAAGATTTCATATTTGTGCTTTCTATAAGCTTATATAAGAAATATGAATCACAAATGAGGTCTCTTTACAGTAAAATCGCAATTAGATTAATTGATTAACAGGCACAACATTCTGAGAAATTGTGTTATTCCACCCTGGGCCACAAAAGTGAACTTATTATATGATGGAATATATAAACTATAATATATGTCAAAATATTTACAGTTATGCCAAATCTACCTGTCAGGGTTATTAAACCATTAAACTATTTTCAAAACTTTGAAACAAGCCTTTCTCAAGCCATAATTAAAATTCTGTGTTGATACATTTAAGAGCTAAAAACTCTGAATTTAAATTCAAATTCATTCTAGGAATATGAAAAGCAAATCTAAATCCTGTTTACTATACTGTTAAAAAACATCTCAGACTTTTTAGTTGCTTTTTTAAATTTTTAACTGTAATCAGATTATCTGAACAAGACATTTATAATATAATAAAAAACGTTTCCAAGCAGATTATTTTAATAGTGATTAAATTAATACATTTAGTTAGTCAATATTTTAATTAAAATTAAAATTTCAGTATGTAATATTTCAATTAATATGTTTGTGTGCAAACAGAATGAAAATGTAAAATTTACTAATATTTGAGTTTGTTAATTAAAAAAATATCTAACTTTTTAATTTAAGCCAGTTTATTAGGGTTTATAGTGTTCTGTATTTTATATGCCAACGTATATAACATAGTTACATAAAAATATACAAGTATATTTGACAAATTTTTATCATTATAAATATTATTCCTCTAAACAAATCTAATTTGATTTGAAGTTGTAACTCATTAAAAGTCTGGAAATAGTATAAAATTATGTATCAGGGTTCTGTATTCTATATGTTCTGTATGCCACCATTTTTATTCACACACACACACACACATACATTCATTTTTTTAAATAAAAAATAATAATATGTAAATTATGTAATATGCAAAATAAATGAATATTATGTATTATGTATATACACATTATTACTTCTCTAGGAACATTTTAATTAACATTTTTAATTTAAATGTAAATTTTAAAATTTTAAGTTGTAACTCGTTACAAGTCTCAAGAATAGTAGCAATAATTATATTGCAAATAATATATATATATTATTTGGGTATATAGTGTTCTTGGTTCTTACTGTAATGCCAGCATTTTTATTTCTGAGACAAAGCAGATAAATACTCCAAGACACTTGAAGTTCTGAAAGAGTGATCTGTGAGCAGTAACATCTTACTCCGGTGAAAGTGTGTCTGACCACACCCAGCCTTGGGGCCCATCGGCCATCTGTCCCCGAGAAGAGCAGCGAGGGCCCGCTAACACTCCTGCTGGACGGAGGGGGCTCGTGCTCCTAGCAACCGCTCCTTCTACATGTGTTTTAGGGGGTGTAGTGTCCTTGTGGCGGGCCGCACTCGTTTTCACTGTCCTATTTATGGTAATGAGCCATCTGCCCTTTCTCCTGGGGGGTGTCTGTGACGGGACAGGCCCGGGTGGCGGGATGTTTGGTGCATTAGTCCTCTTTTCTGTCTTTAAGCACCTAACAGACGTGCTTGTTGATTCGCTGGAACTGGAGGTAAACGAGGCATTATGTGATGCTCGTTGTGTTCAGACGTATTCATTTATGTAGAAGAAAACATTAAAAATGCAATTCATGCAGACAATGACTTAAATACACCTCTTTTATCAGGAATTTGACACTCCAAATTTCCATGATGGTTTAATTATTAATGATTATTATTTTGTGTGTGTATGTGTGTGTGTGTGTGTGTGTGTGTGTGTGTGGGTACAGAAATATTTTATGGAGATCTACAATGTCTTTAAAAATTCAATTTCTTTCATGAGTTGGTCAACAGGTCTGGGTAAATTAAAAATAACAAAGTCTAAAATATATATATTATTTTTCATTATTATAATCATTTTATTGATTAGTAATTTATTGAATAATTTTAATGATGTGTTGAAATAATTATGCTTGTATATATTCCCTTATGAAGAATAATAATTATAAAGGCCAAAAATATAGTCTCATAAAAAATATGACGTACTAAAAGGTGTACATATATTTTGTTACCATTATAAATATTGCTATTACTATAATATATTATCTATGTGTGTGTGTGTGTGTGTGTGTGTGTGTGATATTTCGACCTTTAAATACAAATGATGGTAAAAATAAATAAATGCATACATTTTTATAAACATTATTTCTCTAAAATATATATATTTAAAAGGTAACTGATTAAAAAAATTATATATATATATATATATATATATATATATATATATATATATATATATATATATATATATATATATATATATATATATTTTATTTTTTTTTTTTTTTTTTTTTTTTCTAAACATATTTAGAAAAAATATTTTTAGATATAAAATTGTAAGGTCTCATTTGTAAACATTAGTTGATGCATTAATTAACATGAACTAACAATGAACAATATCTCTTTTGCATTTATTAATCCTTGTTAATGTAAGTTAATACAAATAGTAATGTACATGTTAGTTCACAATGCTTTAACTAATATTAACAGATATAACTTTTGATTTTAATAATGTATTAGTAAATATTGAACTTAACACTGAGTACTAAAACACATTAAACCTAATTGTAAAGTGTTACCCATTATTATTTTATCAGTTATGTGATGCTCTTTTGTTTATTTAATTTACTCTCACATACAATATCTTGAAAATACAGTAATTTTGTCCTTTTCATAATCTGAGACTTCCTTATTTGTCCTTTCCCTCAAAAACAGAAGCAGAACTTTAGTCCTCCAGTAACAGGCTCTGACTCCCAGCATGCACCTGGCCTGAGTGTTTGCATGTGTGTGGGCCGCAGTATGACACACTCGCAGTGTGTGACGGAGAGGTGTGAAGGTAAACTGTGAAATGTTGTACTGTACGTACTTGTGTGTATAATGCGCTGGTTATTTGTGCTGAATGAGTGTGTATCAATAAAGCACATTTTAAGTGAAGCGCTAGGTCTGATGATCAGCACAGAACCAGAGCTGTGCAAAAGCAACAGAAATGTCTGTTAAATTGAACCAAAGATAAAGCTATATATTTATTGATAAAAATATATTTATCAAATTACCATTAACTTATGAGGGGGTATATAAAAATAATGTGTGATGAATTCAGATGTGAGCAGATGCAAAATGTCCTGTTTTTCCTCACTAGCAGCTCATCTCAGACGGTGTAAGAAAGTCTCTCGGCGTCGTGCTGACGCTGAACTCATTGCTATGGGAACTGATGTAGATACATGGGAAGTGGGCTATACTGATCAAAACGGATCAGATTTCATCTCTAGCAAAATAACAGCACAGACAGTCAGTACTGAAGTTCAGAAATGTGTTTGGGTGCAGCATGTCACACAGGTTTGCATCAGTCTTCATCACATTCAGATGACACACAAGTGACGATTTCTATTTCGAATAAATGCTACTCTTCTGAAACTTCTACTTATCAGTGAGTCCTAAATAAAACATTTTCCACGAAAATATGAAGCAGCACAACTGTTTTCGACATTTATAATAATCAGAAAATGTTTCCTGAGCAGTAAATCATCATATCAGAATGATTTCTGAAGAATCATGTGACACTGAAGACTGCAGTAAATATGCTGGAAATACAGCTGTGCATCACAGAAATAAATTTTACATTTTACAACATTCAAATAGAAAGCAGTAATTCTAAATGGCAATAATATTTCACAATATTGCTGTTTTTACTTTATTTTTGATTAAAAGATTTGCAGCCTCTGTGTGCAGAAAATGCTTTTTTTTTATCTTTAAATCGACTATGTTATTTTATTTTTTACATAAAATTTTGAGAAACTTATTTTTCTGAAAAAAAAAAGATAAAATCCACTGGCATTACATTTTGTTATATATATATATATATATATATATATATATATATATATATATATATATATATATATATATATATATATTAGGGGTGTAACGGTTCACAAAATTCACGGTTCGGTTCGATACGATACACTGATGTCACGGTTCGGTTCGGTTCGGTTCGGTACGTTTTAGATACAGCAAAATGCAAAAACATCTCAACTTTTCAGAATGCCGCAAGCGCACCGCGGGTCATGTGACAAGAACCAACCAATCAGCTTCATCCTTTCCCATAACAACGTTGAAAACTCAGCCAAGATGAAGGAACAGCTGATTATAGTTGTATATGGATTGCAATTTTGAAATAAATTTAGTAGCAGAGCTACTGCAAGCGATTTTTAGAGCTGCAAATCCATTTATCCTTCGCTGAAATTTCCGCGTCTCATGGAGAGAGCACGTCATTGTTGCTTAGCAAAGACAGACGCCTCATGAGCGCTTCTGCCCAAGCGCTTTGGAAAGGAGGAGAAAGACGCGCTTAGCGTTTTCCACGCGTTTTTAGGAGCGATATGTGAACGGCCCCTAAGGCGCTCGCTCACTCAGCACGCGCTGAAGGCTCATTGCAAAATGTCTAATGCATTTAACAGACCAGAAATATAAGATCCTAAAATAACCAACAGGTCTGGTGTTTGGGTGCACTTTGGATTCCCTGTAAGCTATAATACTGATGTCTAAATGCTGCAGGCATAGTTTGTTGCGTGCATGTTTCTCCTTTTTTTCGTCTTTTCCCAGATACTGACACAATAAGGTGATGTCGGCGTAAATGAGTTGACATGTTTCAAGTATTCACGCTGGTGTTTTTTTTTTTTTAAAGCAATGAAGCAACCGCGCGAAGCCCTCACTATATAGGATTTTAGAAAGAATGCAGAGCACTAGTGTAGTGTGCAAACTTACCACAGTGTGGATTTCAGAAAGTGTGCAAAGACTTCACGTGCACACTTACCATAACATGGATTTACAAATAATGTTCTAAGGAGGGGCTCTCATGTCACTCTGATCGAGCAGCTCATAGATGGAATCATGCATCTCAAACAATAGGCTATGTTTGAGAGTCATCTTCTTTTTCTAGTCTGTTAAACGCATTGGCCATTTTGCAACGAGCCTTCAGCGCGTACTGAGTGAGCGAGCGCCTGACTGAGTCATAACATAACATAAACATAAGTTGGTGTTTTTTTCTTCTTCGGGAGTGTCAGGGGCGTTGCCTGTTACGTCGTTTGGGTTATTGGGCTACCTTGTTGAACGCATATCATTATATTTCTCTTTTTTTTTTTTCAAATATAATTAATTAGTCCAACGAACCGTTCGGTATGCATAATGCGTACCGCGTACCGAACCGAAAGCGTCGTACCGAACGGTTCAATACGAATACGCGTATCGTTACACCCCTAATATATATATATATATATACTATAACAAATATATAAATAAATTTTTTTTTTTTTTTGCATCCCTCTATATGTGTAGTTGTAAGAAGGGGATGGCCTTCGGAGCAGATCAATAAGCGCGTCAGACTCAACATACATCCAAATGTGTTTCAGATCAAGTGTCAGACGTCCACAGAGTAAGACAGTGAAGGTGGAGGCTCTTCAAGGACAAAGAGCAAGTATTTAGGGTCCAGAGAGTCAGGTTTGGGCTAAAAACATTAGATTAAGCTGAGTAGAAACACACAAAAGCCCATAACTGTATCTGGACGGCCGGACTGAGAGCATCACGAGGGCATGGGATTTTTAACATGATACTGTTGCCATGGCAGTGGCCTAGATCAAGCCAGAGAAAAAAGATGATTAAGGCCAAGAATAAATAACTTTTGACCAATGACAGCGGATTACACAATTAAAACATTTTCCAATAAAACATCGTCTGAATAAAATGTGAGCAGAATTAGCCTGAACAAACGCTACTGTTGCAAAACTAGGGCAGTGTTATTAGGTTGCTAAGCATTCGGAGAGGTTGTTAGCATGTTGCTATTCTGTTGCTAGGGTGTTCTGTGTGGTTGCTAGGTGGTCAAAAGCACCAACAATATGCAAAATCATTTACAGTACTGATTAACTGACTCATAACGAAGTCTCAGATTATCAAGGGAAAACATGATAAAAAATATTATTTTATTTAATTATAATAATTTATTATTTTATTATCTTTTTTATTACATTCAAAATAGTTTACAGATAAAAAAAATATACAATTATTATGAATTAATTTTAATAACTTGCAATTATTATTATTTAATATTTTTGTATATTTTATGTTATCTGATAAAAAATATTGGATTTGTCTGTATAAAAGCTGCTTAGTAATTTATTATTTGATTATTTTGTTATATGTTTATTATGAAGGAAAATATACAAAACATTTTTAAATTATTTAAATTAATTAATTTATTTATTATTTGCATATTATTTTCAACTTAAATCTTGGGAATAAATTATAAATGTATATAATTTCAGCATTTTTCCTCTTTTCTAGCTTGCTTCCTAGTTGTCTAATAATACTGCCATTGTATTTTACGAATTACTTTTGTTCCAATTTCTTAAGTCGCCTGTATAATAAATATAAAAACATCTGCTAAATGCATGAATGTCAATGTAGTAAGCAGAATGAATTTAACTCGTTCATGTCTGAAGCACAAACAGTACGTGAGTTTCACGCTCAGCATTAGAGGTTTGTTCAAATCACTGAATCTAATATGAATATAAATAATAGTGAAAAAACAAACACTAAAAAGAAAGCGAAACAAAAGTGATAATGTGTACATATTAAAATGAGCATTAGTAGTGTAATATTAGGAATAATGTCAGTTAATTACTGAATGAAATAAAATCAAAGCTTAGATAAACGAGTAAATTAATAAACAGGCAACTAATAAAATAAATGAATAAAACATATAAATTAACAAAATAAATGGCTAGATCTAAAACCAAAATAAAATACTTAAATACACTACTACTAATATTTATAATTATAATAATGAACAATAATTCAGTCTAAATAGAAATATTAAAAAAAGGATTAAAAAAAATATGCAATTACTAAAACGTAAAATTTCTAATAAAATCTAATTCTAAATATGAATACATCGTATTCTATTAATACTTTTAATAGTAAATGAATAAAATAAAATAGAAATGTTAACACTGCTAATAACAATGTTTCTGTAGCAATGTATCTGTAAATGTACAAACCCACTAGGTACTAATTTTATTTCTGTTAAAACTCTAACAACTCTGGACATGTTTCATTCTTGGTTTATTGTCACTAAAACTGTGAGAAGCAACCTCAAGAGTCTGATGCGTGCCGAAATAAAAGTGTATTCTCAAATGCGCTTTAAAAGAGTCTGAAAAAGTGTGAATGTAATAAACGTTCTATTGTTGAAATGATGGACTGGCACCAACCTCAGTCAATCAAATCTCAGAAGATCAGCAGGTGTATTATATAGTCGTGAAAAATGCACAGTGAGTCCTGGCCTTGACAACAAGCAGTTTCGGTTCCTTTAGCGGCACCCATAGGGAACTGTGCATTTGTTCAGCAGTTGATATGAGCGACGAGCCACATCCTGCTTCACACACACAAACACAAGCGGCTTCCTGTCACTGGCCGCACAAGCTGGAGTTCACTGATAGCTGCCGCACCCTGTGTGTGTGTGTGTGTGTGTGTGTGTACAGCTCAGTACTAACACATCAGTTCTCAGGTACACATTAGAATCTGAATCTTAAAGAGCTTTATTTCTATATATAAAATAGAAGATGTACAAGGAATGGCAGATATAGGGTTAAATTAAAAAAAAGTGGCATTGCACATCGTTTAATTGAAAAAAGAACATAAAAATTGTCTGTTGTGTTCGTATTTTACACATTTTCTGTATTTGATTGAAGGTTTCAGCTGATCACATGTGCATTATTTTGAAACTGAAAATGTATTTAGTTTCAACCTTGATGTACTAAAAACTAAAATACATTTCAAAGTGCATTTCAGTGGCATACATTTCCAATAGTTTTTAATTCAGATTTGACATATGTACACATATTTTCTTGGATTTAAATACATATAAAATATAACGTATATATAGTTATGTAAAAAAAATATGTCCAGAAATATATTGGTAGAAAATAAATTTATGTAAATATATTTTATACATTTTATAAATAATATATTTGAAAATTTTGAAACATATTTAAAATGTTATTTTATTTTTATTTTATATTTATTTTATATATTTTTTTTACCGTATTGGTTGCATTTTCTGTCCCATATTGAAGGAACGCATTTTGACACTACTTTCTAATTGCTAAGCGTCACTATTTGATGTCACTAGCCGCTATTTTGTATTATATTGGTCTGTACTGACCTCTAGTGGTCAAACGCTAGAGCAACATACCAATTTTTTGTTTTAATATATTGAAACATAAAAAATTTAAAAACCTCCAGTACCTAAGGGGTGTTGAAACAATACAAAATGCCAAAGTAATAATTGTACTTATCTTGTTTATTATGTTATTTTATTATTTGCCTCAGTATCAAACAATCAATTTGATCCACATAAGATACCTTTTTATTACATTACATTATTTTATTGTTTTTGTGTGTTGAATGTACATTTTAAATGGAAATTTTAATTGCTATTCTGCTTGCTACCTCAATTCAAATGAAATTCAAATTCAGAATTGTAAATGCATTATCTATTCAGTTCTGAATGATGGAGTATCATCAATGTGTGCACTTAAAACACGTGCTTCAGATCAGTATGATCTTATGCAAATAATATTACATCATATACTTACTAAACAACATTGTAAATGTTATATACAGCATCGTATAATAGCACTTTTTGGCTTTACGCCCCAAAATAAACCTCTAACCAACTGCAATCAAATGCTAAGAGGTTTTATCAAAGGATAAGGACATACTGTATCAAAACAACAATACGTTTTAAAAACAGCAAGAGAGATACACAGTTGCAGTTCCAATTTCTGTCTTTTATTAGTCATAGGTAAATTAAGTTAAACCTCTGTTTGATTCCTGGTTATAATAATAAGTGTGTTATATGTGTCTCATTCAGACGACATCAAAGAAGAGTCGTGCAGCTTCTTGCTCATTCCAATTTATACCAATTTAAGTCCTGTTTCTCAGTCGTGATTTTGCTGAAACTAAGGCAATGTGAAACTTAACCACACTCATATTATGCAAATGAGCCTTAATATTCTGCCTGTGGCTAACATTTTAGATTGTTTTAGTAAATGTGTTGTTTTTGTCATTTAATTTAAAATTTTAACATAAATTTATTTATTAGGTTAAATTAATTAAGGTTTAAAATCTTGCCTTGGAAATGATTATAATAATTTTAGTAAGCCTAACATTTATTTTATTTAAAGTATTGTTACAATATTTTTATTTCATAGTTTTGTTTTTTAGTCAACTTAAACCCTGATTTTTTTTTTATTCCGTTTTTTTTTTCCTTATATAAAGCATAAGTAGATTGTAGAAAACACTGTCACCAGTAGCCTCTGCTTAGACTTAAAATGCTTTTGGGACACACCACCCAGCTTAAGAGCCACATCGGTTTTCTTTGTCTTGTCAGAATAATGACGTTCTAAACAGCTGCAACTTATTAAAATCAAACAAAAACACGCTTGTCTTCTGACTCAGAACACTATATTGTTCAAAACCTCCAGTAAAATCTAAGATTTGAGTCCTGTGGATCTTATGCTTATCATTTAAAGGTGATTCTGATATAGACTGTACAGATAATTACATCATAAATTATTACATTTCATGCACCAAATATTCAAAACCTATTCATCTTCTTAAAATTTCTAGAAAAATAGAAATGCATGTATGAAGATGCACCATATGCATGCATACAACTTTGTTTGCTAGAATTTCCAATTGCAAATTACAAATTACATTGTGTAGTTGTGTATAGGAGTGTGTGTGTATAGGAGTGTGTGTGTGTGAGTGTGTAAGTGAGTGGTTGTGTATAGGAGTGTGTGTGTGTGAGTGTGTAAGTGAGTGGTTGTGTAAAGGAGTGTGTGTGAGTGTGTGTGTGTGTGTGTAAATGTGTAGTTGTGTATAGGAGTTTGTGTGTGTAAGTGTGTGGTTGTGTATAGGAGTGTGTGTGTGTGCGTGTGTGTGTGTTTAAATTTGTAGTTGTGTATAGGAGTGTGTGTGTGTAAGTGTGTGGTTGTGTATAGGAGTGTGTGTGTGTGTGTGTGTAAATGTGTATTTGTGTATAGGAGTGTGTGTGTGTAAATGTGTAGTTGTGTATAGGTGTGTGTGTGTGTGTGTAAATGTGTATTTATGTATAGGAGTGTGTGTGTGTGTAAACGTGTAGTTGTGTATATATGTGTGTGTGTGTGTGTGTGTGTGTGTGTGTGTGTGTGTGTGTGTGTGTGTGTGTGTGTGTGTGTGTGTGTGTGTGTGTGTGTGTGTGTGTGTGTGTGTGTGTGTGTAAATGGCTCCTCCTAAAACAGTAAATCGAGATCGGAGCTCTCGGTCCGGAGCGCCTGGACAGTAAAAACCCTTTTCCCGGAGCCCAGCCCTAGCAGATTCTCAGTGCAATGCACTTGAGGCTTTTATTTACATTCTCCGAGCTCAGCACAGTGTAGGGATCCAGAGGAAGGGGCTGCAGCGGTGTGTGTTTACACCAGAAACCCGTCAAATGAACTCCGTCAGAGCGACGAGCCGCAGACCCCGGCGAGTGTCGAGGCCGCGCCCGGTGCCGCCGGACAGAAACAACGCAGAAGGAGGTGAATATACCCCTAACAAACACTAACCTGGGCTTCATTCACATTAGTCCGTCTTTTTTAGACGTCATGTTCAGATTCCAGCAGAATTCGTGTAGTGATGTTGTATTTTGAGGTTATTTGTGTTAATATCAATTCCCTAGGAAACACCGAGGCTTCTGATCTCCCCGCAGGCCGCGCTTTGTTTAACTGGGTTTGCTTTGCTCTACTGTCTACTATAAATCCCGTTTAACGTGATATTTTGGAGTATGGAACATTCCAGAATTAACTAGTCTTGATTTTAAATGCGTCATGAGTCTAATCGGTGGCACCGAAGATGATATATTTGTGACAAACGGCAGCGGTCAGTTGTTTGGTTAGCATCGGCTGTTAGCAACACAACAGCTAACTAAGCCTACCAAATATAGCACAATCCGCACAAGTCACAACCATTATTCATTAGATTATGTAATAAACTCTTTATTTAGGCCATTTGCAGTGAATACACATAAAACAAAATCATGGTTATACCATGTTCGTACCATGTTATTTTTTTTTATGTACACTGGAGTGCTCTCTCTCTCTCTATATATATATATACACACACACACACACACACACACACAGTGGTACGTGAATATGATATTTTTCTGTACCTTATTATACACCCAAACAACCGTGATTTTGGACTTGTACCATAGTAATAATTTTCCTTTGATAGATTTACCACAGTAGTAACATGGTACAATATTATGACATTTCTAAGAAACCTTCATTCTACCACAGCAAGTCTAAAAAACATATTAGTATAATGGTGCTTTTTGTAAGCGAGACATCTACCATGGCTATATTTTTGCACATTTCCCATGGAAGCAGTATGGTTTTCTTGTAAATATTGTGATATTTACTAAATATACCTTAGTATTACCACAAGATACCATCACAGCATTGCAATATTTAATTTTGTAAGGGTTATGTCAAAGTACAACAGTACTGTCAGGTTTTGTATTGGATATTTACCATGGTAATTTGATTTTTTTGGACAAGTGTCAAAGTTTTACCATGGTATTCTTTAAAGTTAACTATGAGTACCATGCACATACAAAAAAAAAAAAAAAAATAGTATACACATGATACTCCCAAGTATACTTCTAAGGACACCAGAGTAAATGTCCAAAAACATGGTTTTACCATTGCACTGTTTATGTTTTCCTTGGTTTAATTAGTCAGCTGTGTTGGATGCTGTAAACCTGACACCCTCATTGACTTGTTTATTGTTGGTGGGGGTTGATTTGCTTGTTGATGAGTTGTAAGGACTAGTTAACCCTCTCAGTTAACCAGCAAGGCTTTGGTGCTGATAGTTGGGTTATGAAGTCCTCTGATGTAGTTATTGAAGGGTTGTATGATTGTTACGGATTAAGCGCAGTACTATATTTCAATGTTGGTTGATTGACCACCCAGTCAGTTGTCAAGTGTTTCAAATGCACCTCTAGTCCTTTTGGTCATCCAGTCCAACAGCTAAAAGAGTTTGGTCATTTGCTATGCAAATCTAACAGCGGGACAGCTTGTTTGAGATTCAGGCAATCAAACTCGAGAGCTGGTTGTCCTAACCACATCTTAACTTCTAATTAGAGTGTAGTCATGGGACAAGAGCGAGATTGAAATTGAAGGACGGTTTCAGCACATAGAGCAGCTATGGGTATGTAAATGAAGGGCTGCTGTCACCTAATGGGAATGTTCTGTAATTAAGGCTGTGAGAGACAGGTGTTTAATTGAAAACATGCTTTAAACGGCCGTCTTCATGCAGGTGTTGAGTTGGGGACAAGCTATATTTTTAGTTAAGATGCGGATGTCCTTTCATAGGACGTATTGTTCTGTACTGTACATAAGTTTTACCATTTTATCAAGTGTTTATTCTGCATTGGCAGTGTCTTCTAAAAAAATGTGGGAATTATTTGCAGTTGTGTTTCTTAAATGCTATAAGCTGTAAAATAAAAATTGCACTAATCCATATCACAACATTTTTTTTTTTTAAATCCATTGTGGAGCTCAAGGTTATCCAACATTTTCTCATTTCGTCAAGTGTTTCCTCTGCATTGGCAGAATCTTGAGCACAACTGGTAGTATGTTCCATAATTCCCTTAGTTTATAATCCAAAACATTGAAGTAATGTTCAAAAGATCTTTTCATAGCAGGTGCGTCGCCTCACAGAATACTTCCTGGATACATTTAAATGCTGAATTTACTGTTGTGATAATACTCCAGGATGGAGATATTTATTGCATCGGTGTCACATCTTTGGGTTTTGTGAGTAATGGCAATGATGCTACAGTGACTCTCACAAGGTGTATTAAGGTGAGTCTGGCACATATCTGTATTTGGACGGCTCCGCTGGGGCACTGCAAGGGAATGCTTGGAAATAAGTTGGAATGTATCTTTCTTATAAAAGAACTGGGTCAAAATGGCAACGCTTTCAAACAAGAATGGGCAAGAATTGGACTGAGAGATAGCAATTACTGAGAGGGTGTGTGTGGTGTTTAGTGACAGCTAGGTTTGCAAATGAGCTCTTGCTTAAATTGGGGTGTAAAGTTCACACTAGGGGCTAGAGCTGCACTATAAATCAAAATCTCGATTCACAGAAGCTGCGATTGACATGCATATCTTTCAGTGAAGCAAGGTTCGGTGATCAGCAGTAAATATCCAAAGGCCAGAGGGCACTCTCGCGTCTGCTGTTTCCCAGTGGTTGGCTTTTGTGTTTCTTCTATAGAAAGTAAGGTCATGGGTTCGATTCCCTGGGAATCTATGATGTGATAAAATGTAAATCTTAGTCACTTTAAATAAAAGCTTTTTCCAAATGCATAAGTTTTAATGTAGCTCTAACACTAGGACGTGGTGCATGCAATGCTAAGGTTATGGGTTCAGTTCTCTCAGGGAATGCATGAACTGATAATATCAATGCATTGTAAGTCACTTTGGATTAAAGTATCTGCCAAATGCATAAATGTAAATGTAGTTTAAACAGTAGTGCATGGTGCTTGCAACTCCAAGGTTATTGGTTCGATTCCCACAGTGAATGAATGAATGAATGGATAAAATGTAATCCTTCAGTGGAATGTAAATGTAAAACACCAAGGTCATGGGTTCAAATCCCAAGGGAATGCATTATCTGATAAAATGTGCACATTAAATGAAAGTTGCTTTCGATAAACGCACAAATTTGTAAAATGCTTCAAATAAAAATGCATAAATTATATAAAATTTAAACCTTCAATGCAATTTAAGTAACTTTGGATAAAAGCCTCTGTCAAGTGCATAAATTTAAAAGCGTTTATCAATAACCTTAATTTCCACACAAACTTGTATCAATGAGTTAGGGTTAGGATAAGTCAAATATGTTCTGCTGATAAGATCTAAACCCCATTCAGCATCTATTCATGTGTGTCCTGCAGGGAGTCGTGTATGTCTTTGAAGCTTAGCGGCTGAAGTCTGAAAAGAATATTAATGAAAGGTGGGGCGATCAAGTATTGTTATTTAGACGTTACGGATTGTTTTCTCTGAAGCTTAACATGCTGTTAGGCAGATTCCCAGCATGAGACTTTCTCAAGAAAATGCACTTTGATAGAAGCTCTTTTAAGTGAGAAGTTAAGTGGGATTTACTAGGTTACTTTTTCCCCCTTCCTGCTTGTGCAAGAATGGATTTGAATGGAAAAATGTGGTTTAAATAGCTAAAAGCAACAAAATATTTTATTCTAGTCAAATTTGATTAATTCGTAATTAGCAAATTCTGACTCACTTTGTCTGAGAATTTTATTATGTCTAGTTTCATGACCAGTGCACATTTTTTGCACCTTTTCTGCACTGATTAATTTTCTGAATTGTTGTAAATATAATAATTTCTGAGGGTTCTGCACTTTTTTTAGTAGCTCAAGGCTTTTATTTTTTTTAGATAATATGCTGTATATTTTTAATATTTATTATTTAACATAAATATATGTAACAATATGTTAATATATTACATTATATTGAATACATTTATACACACACAGTCAAATTTATATATAATTTTATTAAATAATTAGTATTTTTGTATTGTATTTCTACACATTAATATTCTTTTTCTGTAATTTATGTATCTATACTGATTATTTACATATAATTATTTGTACTCACCTTTTAGTTTTTTTGCCAGTTTATTTACATTTCAAATTTTGTTTTAAACATTCCATATTCAAATATTTACTTGTATGTGTATTTTTGTAAATGTTTGTGTGTGTGTGTGTGTGTGTGTGCATATATGAAGAGTTCATTTGCAAGAACAACTAACTCTAATCCGAAGTGACTTACAATGCATTGAAGGTTTTTCTTGTATCAGTTCATGCATTCCCTGAGGGAACTGAACCCATAACCTTTGCGTTGCAAGAACCACGCCCTACTGTTAGAACTACATTTACACTTATGCATTTGGAAGAAGTTTTTGACCATTTTACAAAATCATGTTTTTGGTCAGTGTGCATTCCAATTAATCTCAATCAAATAAATCATTAATTTGTGTGTGTGTGTACATAAATACACTAACATGTAATCTTTTAACATTTTGAGTTTTTTTTTTCTAATAATGTTTTGTGCGTGTACATGTGTGGATATAACACACGTTTTTGCAATTTATTTAAATATTTAACTTAAAATAGAAACATTTTGTTCAAATGTCCCACATATTCTCTTAATTTGATTAATTTAATTACATAGTAATGATAAACAAATGAAAGCAATCTTTTTAGATGGTGTATATCCAGTGCTTGATATGCAACTCACTTGCCATATAATAATTTTGAATCAATAACGTTTACGCTGAATGAGAAAGTTTTTTTGGGGGCTGGATCTGGAGTGTGGATGATCTCTGTTTGGAGACGGCGTGCTGTCTGTTGTGTTGCACTAGGTGTTTGTAGTGGTTACTCGACTAGTAGCCCTGGAGAGCCCCCGGTGCAACCAGAGCAACAGGATGTGTCTCATTCGCCGACGATCCTCGTACAGAATGGGTAAACTACACGCACTACAGATTAGAATTCTTTTTTAATCAGCAGCACATCTTCCCACGGTGTGCTTCGTGTGATAAAGAGTGTGTCGTGTTACAGCTGAGCATGTGTTTGGAGGCAGTCTGCTGGTAATATTGATGCTGATTTGAAATGGGGCATTTGGATTTGACTTTGACTTTCACCATTTGATGCCTATGAGGGATCTTGAATCCCATGTATTTAAATCAGCGGCATCACCAGTGGTGGATTTTAATATCGCTTTAGAAATAGCCTCATGCATCCACTTATACTCTACCAGAACCAGGGCTTTCAATGCAGATGATTGGTTGTGTGACTTCACACATGATTTGGTCTTAAAACATACGGATGCTGCCTTGTAATTGTCTCTCTTTGTTATGTGCATGTAATCTCTCTCTGTAATATGCATGTGTATATAAACTAGAGATTTGATATGTTAGATTATCTTGGTGTTATCGATGAGAATGATGCTACATTTGAGCCAATCGCTTTGTATCTCTATACTAGCCTTTGTCCCTGACGCTCATCTCACTGTATTGAGTTACAAACATCACTGTCGATTCGTAGGATGTTAACAGTTTTGAAAGCTGATTGTTTAATAGCATGTTTCCTGTGTAAATGCACTCAGAGCTGAGAACCGAACAGTGCAAGATTAGAAATGCATTATTGCGGTGACGTGATGTAAATCTGCATTAGCCTGTTATCAGGTTCCTGAAGTTTTAAGTTAGTTTTCACCAACAGTTTAAAACGTCTCTCAAATGCAGCTTTACAAGAGCCTGGCTTTTGAATATTGGTATAATGTTTTGCATGCATGAGGTACTTTGATGTCAAATAAATACATAGAGGTCATGTGTCGAGATGTCAGTTTTGGTTCTTTATTGGAAAAGTTATGATCAAAGTGTAGACAAAACCACAAGATGACCAGACTGGAAATGTATGTGATTAGTACGCTCTGATGCAATAATGGTTGAAATTTTAATGGTAAAAGCCTGTTAATTAGTTAAAAACTAATGAGATTTTTTATGCAATTTGCACTATTAAATATACAGTTTTTGGAAGTAAAAAAGTAGGCGTCATGTAATTTACAGTGAAAAACTAATACATTGACTTTCCCCCATTGATATAAAGCAGGCTATGCAAGATTTGGCTTTCCAGTAAAAATATTAGATTTTATGAGCCTCGTCATTTTTAGCAAATCCAGTAACTTTTTTTTTTCTTGACCTGTGACATTTAACAGATCACTACTTGGAGAAAAAGTCAAACATTTATTTTGAAGATTTAATCACAATCCTTTTGCAATGGCAGCTCATTTTTGACTTTTCAGAGTTGTTGAGGTTTAGACGCTGGATTGTTCTTCCTTCTGTTGTCTCATAGTTTTAGGAAACTATGTGGTCTTGCTGCTGTATGGCTTTGAAATCACTCGTTAATGTTAATCATCCGTTTGATTTGATTACTGTCAGATGCTTTGCTTTCAATATCTTTATACGAGCAGTTAGTTTCACTTTCAGTTCGGGGAAACCTCATCTGAGGAGTTTGAGATGTGAAGGAAACAAGAAGTGGCCAAAAGGCTTCAGCATCTGGATGTGAGCCATATGGTGATGCTGCCTGTCTTCTTGAAACTATTTTGTAGGTTAAAGGACAACATGGCATCAAAATGACCCATTTACTCTCTTTGATTGCTCTGCTATTGTTGTTTTAGCATTATAAATGACTGTTTTGTGTTATTTCATGTTCTCTATTCAAATATTTTCATCTGAAATCTGTATTTCACATCCATTGCAATCTCAGTTTAGTGCAATTTCATTTGACTTTAATCTCTCAGGAGGTGTTGTTTTTGTCTGCTGTACAATCAGTGCTAGAAAAAGAGATATATTGTACTGCTGCAAGTAAGTGTATTGTCAGATGTGCCCTTTAGAGATCCCATCAGTTACTGAAGCTTTTGCAATTAAAGGAGTAGTTCAGCCAAAAATCTGCTTTTTCTCACCCTCATCTTGCAGAAAAACTGTGGAACACAGAAGAAGATGTTTAGCAGAATGTTCATGTTGTGTTTTTCTTCATACAGTGAAAGAGAATGGTGACCATGTCAGACTCTGAAAGAGTTAAAAAAATATATATATATACCATAAAAATTAAATCGTGTCCACATGACTTGTGCAATTTATTACATTTTCAGAAGCTGAAATTTTTGGTTTGTTGGTCTTGTTTTTGTAATAAAATTAATAATAAATAGAAATAACTGTTTGCTAAAACTCACGAGTGTAAGTGTTGAATGTTTGAAGTTTCCTATAATGATAACTATATTAAAACAAAATAGTATAGTTTTTGTATCTTTTCTCTTTCTCGTTTTTTTATTTAATGTTTATATAGTTTTAATTTTAATTTAATTAATTTTATTTCAGTTTTAGTTATTTTGACAACTACCTGAAATGAAATAAAATATAAAATAAACTATAATAAATATAGTAAATAAATATTTCAATTATTATTTCAGGTAAAGTTTATTTCAAGTAACTTTTTCTTTTAATGTTTTTTGTTAGTTATAATACTATATATAATAACTATAATAAACCATGTTAAATAAAAAGAAAATAAGAGATGTTAGCTTGGCAAATACCTGAAGTAAAATTAAATTTAAATATTGTATAATAATAATAATAACAATAATAAACTTAAATAAATATAATTTCAATTATTGTTAAAGTTTGTATTTTTTTTTAAATACCCGAAGTTAAATTAAATTAAATAAAAAATAGTGATTAAAAAAAAATTATTTAAAGTTATTATTTAAGTTAAAGTTTGTTAAAGTAACTTTTTATTATTATTATTTTTTTTAAAGTTAACTTTAATAACCCATGTTAACAAAAAGAAAATAAGAAATGTTGGCTTGGCAGCTACCTGAAATAAAATATAAATTTTAAAATAAACTCAAAGTTTGAGTATATAATGAAATAATAAATATATTATTTCAGTTTTTTTCAAGTAATGATTTTTTAAAATGCTTTTTGTACCTGATTTGAGCCAGTCAGACCAAAAAAACATTTAGCTCACCATATTTATTTTAGTAACTAGGCTAGTACCGCTGTGTGATGTCTACTGTTACCAGTTTCTGAATGAACTTGGCTTTTATGTTCGATCAGCATCCTCTGAAATGAATCTAGCGTTTCTATTTGAAGAGGTTTCGCTGGACCTCCAGGAGTCTGGAGAGGAAATACTGTCTGTGTTTGGGTTGGCTTCGTCTCGGGTTTCAGGCCTGCCATTAAAGGGATGCACGGGTGTCATGACCGCCCCATTCAACCTCTGCCTCCTTTGACCCTGATTCTCGCCGTCACCTGCTCCGTTTTCCACAGCTGCCGAGGAGATTAGCCATGTGTTTTTGGAGGAGGTCACAGGTCTCCGTTGCTTTCCTTCCAAGCTGATTCGTTACTGCCTTACAAGTGTGTCATACGTTGCTTGATGAGATTTCAATATGCCGTTAAACTCGGAAGTCCAAGTTGTTCCACCTTTTGGCTGATCCCAGCGTTTATCCCTGGGAAGTGTGTCAGGATGAGGACTGCAGTGTTCCCAATCTTTCATTTGGCCTGAATTATTGAAGTCGCTTGTTTGAGCTGACTTTCACTGACACTGCAGATGTCTGATTACAGGGAAAACATGAGAGCTAGAGCAATAATGCAAATGTTCATTATGCATCCATCCACCATATGGTGATTTAGACGAGTTGAAATACGCTCTGGAGCATGGAGGCCTGGGAATTGATTTAGCAGGGAACATGCTGTGTTTCATTATTTCTAATGACTAAGTCTTCTACTGGTGTCTGAACTCAACCGGCTGAGGCTGTTCTTGACGTTTGGAAGAGCCTTTGGGATTCTGCCATTTGTTTCCCTGGCTGTATGTGATCATCATGCTTGGCATTGTGTGAAAGTTAGTCAAACATCAGTGTGCACACTTTTAAGTGCAAAAAGTATGCTGCCAAGGCTATTTATGGTTGGTTGAGAAAATGGAAAATGTATTCTCTTTAAAAATTCTAAAAAGCTTGCAAAATGAATGTAAACCATCAGTTATAATAACTGTTTATATAAATATATGTAGACAAAAGAGAAAAATCAATCACTTTGCTTATCTGGAAAATTACTTAACTTTTGGCTTATTGCTTGTAGTTCGTTTCTTTGTTACCTTTTATATATATATATATATATATATATATATATATATATATATATATATGTGTGTGTGTGTGTGTCTTTATTTACAATGATTTTGATTTATTATTAATTTGTAATAAAATTTGTTTAAAAATAATTAAAACATTTATATTCTAATTTGGTTTACTCATTTATTGTTTTGGTTTATTATCCATTTGTAATAATCAAAGTAATTTAATAAAAATACACAAATAAATGTTATGTTCTCAATTGGTAAACAAATTTATTATTTAGATATTTTGTAATTTATAAAAAATGCACAAATAAAATTTATATTCAAAGCCTGTAAACTCATTAAAACGCATTAATACAGTTGAGTTTTGGATGCTTTATGTGGGAGGCTCTTATCCTAATTTTGCATTCTGTATAGAACATACGTTCAGGCTTCTGCCCAAATTTGTCTACAAATATTATTCTGTCCATGAGCTGTTCTTCTCTAAAACACACAGACTGACGAGTTCTTTGAGATGTGCTTTTATGTACGAATTCTCACTTATCCAGTGTGATCTTTGGTGTTGGTGTTAAATGTAAAGTTGTGCTGAATTATTAAAAGACTTATTTTCTTCTTCACAAACTCTATATTTAACTTTTCTTCTACAGATGAGGAAGTGCCTGCCGAGATGGTTGCAGAAGAATCTGGTCAAGGTGCTCAAAATAGTCCGTACCAACTACGAAGAAAATCTCTGTTACCGAAGAGAACAGCTTGTCCAACTAAGACCAACATGGAGGTGCGTCAGTGCCACTCAACATCAGACGAACACTTTAGGCAGATTTTAGATATGTAGTATGCGTAAAAATGGTCTGAAATATTCATTTAGACTTCAAGAAAAAAAGCAGCTTAAATGCAGAGGGCATTTTTTCCTTAATTCATTTTGTTTGTTTTAATGGATTATATTCTGTTACTCCTTTACACAGACACATCCATTTTTTTATTTCAATCGCAGTCCTTTTGCAGTTTAATATTCTCAGACGTTAATCCATATTGCGATTTGAATAATTGTACAGCCCTGTTTTTGATTTATTCATAGAAAAAAAGTAGCCAAATTTGGTGACATTTTGCATTATTTTGTAACTTTAAGTAACTTTTTCTTTTAATGTTTTTTTTAGGGCCGGGACTCGATTAAAAAAATTAATCTAATTAATTAGAGGCTTTGTAATTAATTAATCAAAATTAATCGCATTTTAATCGCATATAAATATTTGATCTGAGAACAGTGAGAAGTAATTTTTTTTCACATGGATTTATAGTATACCATTGAATAATGACTGAATACATAAGCTTAAGCAACAAAATATTGTTTATTTTTGTTCAACCAAGTCTAGCAGACTAGTGCAATTTTTGCCATTAAGTGTAGCAATAGCATATTTAGAAACAATTTAGAAATAGTACATTTCAGAAATTCAGGAAGCTTATAGGTGCTGGAACCTTCTGTAAAGTGTTTTTTAAGTAAAACACAATACTGTCAATTACATTCAGAACATTGGAAACACTGACTATTAGAAAACATCTCTCTGTTGCTTCAGAGGCCATAACATACTAAGTCCAACTCTCAATAACCTTGGCCAAAACAATAAAGAGTTCAACATAAACTGCCAGTTGCACCAACAAAATAATACATAGTTCACGTCCACGCTAGCTGCTATGTGTTTTGCGTTGAGGTGATACTTGAGGCTCGATGTGCTGCGGTGATATGCGAACCGATGCGAACGCTAGTTGGTGCTCCAGTATAATCGGTCCGTCGAAACGCATCCAGTGAGAAACGCATCCAGTGAGAATTAATTAATTAGTATTTAGTAATTAATTAATCTTAATTATTTAGTAATTAATTAATCTTAATTAATCTTAGTTAACGCGTTATTTTTTGTGTAATTAATTAATCTCAATTAACGCATTAAAGTCCCGGCCCTAGTTTTTTTGTTTTAGTTATAATACTATATATAATAATAATAACAACAATAAACCATGTTAAACAAAAAGAAAATAAGTGATGTTGGCTTGGCAAATAAAAAAGTAAAATGAAATAAAATGTAAATATTTATAAAATTAAATAAACTTAAATAAATATGTTTTCAACTATTATTTAAGTTAACGTTTGCCTCAAGCAAATTTTTTTTTTTTTTTAGGTCAACTTAAATTTTTTGATTGGATTTCCTGATTCTGTCCACACTTTTTGCATATTGGAAATCATAGAGCCCTACATGCATGAAATAAAATGAATGGGTTTTGAATGCGAGATTAAAACTCTTTTTGTTCAAAGGGTGCTTCCACATCAACAACAGAAAACTTTGGGCATCGGGCAAAACGTGCCAGAGTGTCAGGAAAATCACAAGATCTGCCTGGTAAGGGACATCAGATTGATTCTGCATACAGTTACAACAGAAATGTAGTGTTATCAGCTTCAGATGGTTTTCATTAACACTGTTTCTCTTGCGCTCCAGTCACCCCAGCGGAGCAGTACCTGCAGGTGAAGCTTCCGGATGAAGTGGTTCTGAAGATCTTCTCCTATCTGTTGGAGCAGGACCTGTGTCGAGCGGCCTGTGTGTGTAAACGCTTTACTGAACTGGCCAATGACCCCATCCTCTGGTAAGTTTACACTAAAATGCATGCTTTTTTGTTTTCTTAATCAACCAAACAGCCATTTTAGCCACAAAGGCTAGAAATAAAACCATAAAATCTCATCATGCATGTTTTCCATGCTTGAAGATGACCACATTTATTATGCATTTAGCAGACACTTTTATCCAGAGTAATTAAATTCATTTCAGTATTTTATATTTTTCAGTATTTCAAGTATGTGTTCTACAGCATCAAACACAAATTTCTAATAGAACGTAAAAAAAAAAAAAAAAACTTTGACAGATCAAATCAGTATATATCCAATTCATTAAATCAACTTTGTGGAAAATAGTAAAATTTAGCAGCTCAAAAGCCTTTTAGCTCCTGAAGTTCAAATCAGACTTCATATATAAATACAGGATTATAAAGAATGTAATCTACTTCAACAATGTTTTGTATGAAAAAAAGCCCTTATGCCGATTTATCCCAGCATGTAAACGCATTAACCTGCTTTCTGTCGAGCAAATGTTTTGCTGTAAAGGAGGAGGTAATATACTGCAATCTAACACACTTTTCTGACCCAGAGAGTTATAAAAATGTGTTCAGTGAAGTAGAAGTGGTACAATCAAAATGTTGCCCCTTGAGAGGATAATATAAAGTTTCCCCTGACATGTTGCAATGCTGCTCTTCTTCGGTTTTTAATCATTTATTTAACACAACAACCGACATAACAAATGAAATACTGAAAGTTAGATCCGCAAATTATTACATATTGACATCACTACCAGGAAATAATCCGATTTATCAATAAAGTCTTTTAAATGCGGTTCACTTGCACTGCTTGGGTTATTGGTTTGCATGTAAATCAGAAACAATAGTAAAGCACTTAATGATTTTTTTTGTTTTTTTCAGATGCCCGATTACAGTCGAATACATTTTAAGCATCATGTGTGCTTAACAAATTTATTAGAACACCTGTCATAATAAAGAGAAAACCCATACTTTAGGAATCTGTCAAAACCTGTTTAAAACTAAAGCAATTTGTGTCATTTATTAGGCAAATAACAAACTAATCACACATAACCAAAAAACGTAATATTTTTTATATTGCCTTGAAAACAGCTTGCAGTCTTGCTGGCATTGTTTTAATGTACTCTTCCTACTTTACTGTAGTCTTTGTAAATAAATAAATAAACTTAATTTTTCTGTCTTTCTTGTAAAACTGTGGCACAAACCTTAGATTGGGTGCTGGGAGTCTAATACATTTGTTAAGCACTGTATATCTGTCTTAACATGGATTGCAACAATGTATCAGCTTCAGCATTTTAATAAATAAAAATGGCACACATCTTCAAACTGATTTGAGTGATGAATCACCGTTTTGCATCAGACCGCTTGAACGGATTCATAGAAATGAATCAGACTTTGCAGCTCTAAAGCCTTTTTGCTTCTGAAGTTCAAATCAATCACCGTTGATAAATGCATCTGTACATCTGACAAAGGATGGATTGCAAAAAAATAAAAATAAAATCACAAAGCTGTTTCAATACATTGTTTCAGTGTAATACAGTCTGCTGCCATCTTTACAGTAGTGTTTCGGTAAGGGTCACTGATCTTTATTCTTCTCGTCCGGTCTGCAGGAAGAGACTGTACATGGAGGTGTTCGAATACACGCGTCCCATGATGCACCCCGAGTCCGGGAAGTTCTACCAGATCAACCCAGAAGAGTATGAACAGCCCAATCCCTGGAAGGAGAGCTTTCAGCAACTGGTACTGTTTGTGAATGTTTTTTTGGGCTAAAAACAGTGAGAATTTAGTATTTACAGACCAGATCAGATGGATTTTTTCTGTTGTTTTCTGTTGTGAGTCCGAAAGCAGAGAGATGGTGTGGTAATGTGATAATTAGGGAGCTCACAATGTGTCAGTAATCATCAGTGAGCTTTCTGACGTATCCCTGACCTTTGTGTTTTCCAGTATAAAGGCGCTCACGTCAAGCCCGGCTTCGCTGAACACTTCTACAGCAACCCGGCCAGATACAAGGGACGAGAAAACATGCTGGTAAGTTCTATGCAATCTATAGATGGACTTTATGGTTTGATAAATGTCTTGCAAACACCTCTGAACTTCAGTCAGATATCCCTGCACAGCTTCAAGTGGCTTATAACTTGCCCGTAAAAATCTTTTTCTACTCTCTGTGATGTTTTGATGTTTAAACTTTGGTGTCTGAAGTGTTTTTTTGGCAGTTTAATAGCTTTAATGCACTTTTTTTTTTTGTAACAGCCCATTCATTTCTGTGCAGGACGAGTTTAATATGTAATGCTGTTCAAATGTGGCTCAGACTTTATTTAGAGGATCCTGCTTTTCACTCTTTCCTCAGTATTATGACACCATTGAAGACGCTCTGGGAGGAGTTCAGGAAGCACACTTTGACGGTTTGATATTTGTCCATTCTGGGATCTACACGGACGAATGGATCTACATCGAGTCGCCCATCACTATGATAGGAGCTGGTATGAGTATGAGTCTTGAACCATGTCAATGTTTAACTACAGTACCTTTCAAAGGTTTGGTGTTGGTGTCATTTCTTTAAAAATGTTTTTGAAAAAAGTTTTTATGCTCATCCAGGCTGCATTTATTTGATAAAAAATACAGTAAAAATAGTGAAATATTTTTACAGTTTAAAATAACCGTCTACTACTTGAATATATTTTAAAATGTAATTTATTTCTGTGATCAAACTTAATTTTCAGCATCATTCCTCCAGTCTTCAGTGTCACATGATCCTTCAGAAATCATTCTAATATGCTGAATATTATAAATGTCTTTACACTCACTTGTAGTTAATTTAATGCATCCATGCTGAATACAAGTATTAAGTTAAAAAAAAAATCTCACAAACGTGAAACTTTTGCATATTAGTGTAGAGCACCAGAGGTTTTCTTTTTAATAACCTAAATGCTAATTGTGCATATGCTTTTGCAGCGCCGGGGAAAGTAGCAGATAAAGTCATCATCGAGAACACTAGAGATTCAACGTTTGTGTTCATGGAGGGGTCCGAGGACGCGTTTGTAGGATATATGACAATAAAGGTGAGTTTCTTCATATGCATTTTTCATTAAAAGAAAGTTCACCTAAAATCCTGTCACAGGAAAATCAAAAAGGCACAGTTCTTTTTTTAGGCAGATAATTGCATATAATGTTCTCTGTTACAGTTCAATCCTGATGACAAATCAGCTCAACATCACAACGCTCATCACTGCCTGGAGATCACCGTCAACTGCAGCCCCATCATTGACCACTGCATCATCCGCAGCACCTGCACAGGTGACCACAGTGTGTTGTGCATGTGTGTCTTCAGAATGAGTGTCCAGAAGTCAAAGGTCACCATAACTGCTGCTCATACTTGTGGTTAGGCATCTACACCAACCTTTAACCCTAAGGCTCTTGTGATTTCTGTGATGCAGAAAACCCAGTCCATTCATAAAAATGGAATTTAGAGTATAATGCGGAATTGTCATGGAATTCTGCAAATTTTGAATAAAAGTATCAAAAGTAGCACTGCACAATAATTTAGATTGTGTTAAGGACTAGTGTCTATGAAATATATTAGTATTGTAAGTAAGCGAAGTAATAAAATGATTAAAACTTAATTTTTTAAGAAATATAAAAAATGTTGTCCACATTAAATTTTTAACAGTAAACCTAATGTGCAGCTATTTGTTTGACCAAAAAAGTAAATTTTCATTTGATTTTATTTTAGAAGATTCATTAAATTGATAATGTTTTAGAAATTATAGATATTCTAAAATAATAAAAATAAAAAGCAATGAAGTATTCTATATTAATAATAATAATTATTATTATTTTCTTCTTAGAGCCTTGTTGTTAAAAAAATACATATTAAAAAATTTTATTTTTATGAATTCAGTTAATGAGATCTGTTAATTAAAACAAAAAACATTATTTTTGAAAAATATTGTAAAATAATATATTTCATATAGGGCCCCAAAAATGTAATTTTTGTTAAACTTTTAAATTTAATCGTATAATTTTCATGATTTCAATTAATTAGACATGCTTTTTGATTATCAAACTGACAATGTAATCATTAAAATGTAATACAGATTTTTTTTTTAATCCAGAATAATAAAAATGCAAAAAAAAAAACGTTTGTAAAATAATAAATAATAATAAAACCAACTTCATATGGCCCTAATGATGCATTTTTTTTGTTTGTTTTAAGCTTTAATTAAATTGTTATTAAATTGTTTAATGATTTCAATTTATTTTAACATGCATTTTGATAACAAAAATGTAATGTATCCATTTGAAATGTAATAATAATAATAAATGTAATAATAATAATAATAATTGCATGTTTCATGATTTCAATTAATTAGACCTGCTTTTTGATTACCAAATTGAATTTATCCAATAAAATGCAATCCATAAAAATGAAAACAGACTTTGAGGAAAAAAAAAAAGCATGTTTTTGCGTTCCACTGCGCTGCTTATTAATCGTGCACATGAGCTGAAATCATGTATACTTTGAGATTTTGACTAGCATTTGATTGAGCTGTTGAGCTGAATGTTGTCCTCCTGCAGTGGGCTCTGCAGTGTGTGTGAGCGGCCAGGGAGCGTCCCCCACCATCAAACACTGTAACATCAGTGACTGTGAGAACGTGGGGCTCTATATCACAGACCACGCACAGGTAATGTGAAGCTCTGTCTGGTTTCTGTGGCAGAGGAGTCCCAGTGTTCAGCCGTCGCTCTCTCTGCTTGCTCTGCAGGGCATTTACGAAGACAACGAGATCTCCAATAATGCACTCGCAGGGATCTGGGTGAAAAACCACGGCAATCCCATCATCCGACGAAACCACATCCATCACGGCAGAGACGTCGGGGTGTTCACGTTTGACCACGGGATGGTAACAACACTCTCTGTCTCTATACACCTCAACGACACGTCAGATATACGCTATAATGTCAGCAATTGTGTTTTTATTTCCTTTAATCTTTAAACATTAAGACATGGGGCATATTCAGAATTTAATATTAAGCTCATATGAAATATTAAATATTACGTTTTCATTTTAATTTAAGTTTAACTTATGTTGTGCATTTGCAATTTTTTTTACAACTAACTGAAATAAAAGAAGTTGAAGTATTACTTTAAATAAAAATAAATGAAAGGTAAATTAAAATATAAAAAACTAATAGAAATGACAAAGCATATAACATAAATTACTAATTTAAATGAAAATATAAAAGACGATTCAAATATGAATAAGTACTATAATGGTATGCAAATAACCATTAAAACTATTAAAAATTGAATTAAAGTTAATTAAATTTTTCATCTAATATTAATATTTAATTTTTTCACCTTTGTTCAGTTAACAAAATTTTTTTTTAAGCTTTATGTCTGTTTACTTGTGTAATTAATTTGTTGTGTGTTTTTATAATTTTATTAGTTATATAGTATTGATTTTAAAACTAAAAATGAGAAAAACATTGCCTTGGCAGCTAGCTGTAATAAAGACATTTTTAATTTACAATTTGAATATTTTTTATTTTTATTTGCGCTCTTCATTTTGCTTTTATAACACATTTTTAAACCGTTTTAATTAATATTTTGAATTCGTTTTTATTTTTAGATTTTAGTTTTAGTAATTGTTGCATATATATATTTTTTGATTATTATGTATATTTTAATGTAAAAATGGTCATTTCAGTTTTAGCTATAGTTAAATTTTGTACATCTACATAATTTGTACATCTGCTGAAATAAAAGAAGTTTGAATTAAAAAAAATATAGATTTTTTTTTATTTAAACCTAATGATGTTTTTGTTTTAGTGAACTATATTCTGAACTTTGATCAGAACGCAGTCGAAGCGTGTGTTTGGTGACTCTCTGGCTCCCCCTGCAGGGCTACTTCGAGAGCTGCAGCATCCACAGGAACAGGATAGCAGGTTTCGAGGTGAAGGCGTATGCTAACCCTACGGTGGTGCGATGCGAGATCCATCACGGACAGACGGGTGGCATCTACGTGCACGAGAAAGGCCGAGGCCAATTCATCGAGAACAAGATCTATGCAAACAACTTTGCGGGCGTATGGATTACCTCAAACAGCGACCCCACGATCAGGTGAGAAACTCTAACACATCTAATCATATCTCTACAGTTACACGTTAATGCTCAGTTATAACCCTTCTTCTGATCAATGGCAGGGGTAACGCCATATTCAATGGCAACCAGGGCGGTGTTTACATATTCGGTGACGGCCGAGGTCTCATTGAAGGGAACGACATCTACGGTAACGCTTTAGCTGGAATCCAGATCCGGACCAACAGCTGCCCGATCGTCCGGCACAACAAGATCCACGACGGACAGCACGGAGGCATTTATGTGGTGAGCAAACAGCACTGGGTCAGAAATCCAAACTTTAAAGTTGTATGGGGTTCTTTCATCTGTTGAGCATAAAAGAAGATATTTTGAAGAATGCTGGTAACCAGACAGCTGCCGGTAGCCATTGACTTCCATAGTATTTATTTAAATTTTTTTCATAGTATGAAAGTCAATGTGTACCATCCGCTGTTTGGTCTCCCAACATCTTCTTTTGTGTTCAGCAGAAGAATTGTTCTATTAAGGGAATGCAATATTGTATATTTCATAATATATCTCTGTTTTGTCTTATGCCATGCTTGTTGAATTAATTAGAACCATGCACTTTTTTTATGCATTAGAAAACAAGACTTCACTTTGCTCATCTTAGTAGAATGAAAAACTAAAAGTATTTTTCAAATTGGGAATAAATAATGTACTGAAAGCATGCTAAGAACCTTCTGTGTGCAGTTTTCCAGTTGGCTGTGCACTACAACATGGATCAGATCTTTTTATTTTTGTATTTAATTTGTAATATTTTTTTCAATACAATAAAATAATGTATTTTTTTAAATTATTCTTATATTTATTAGTTTATAAACATTTTATGCATTTATTATTGCATTTATAATTATTATACATGCATTATTATTATTATACATGCATTTATTGTTATTATACATTTTTATATTTATTTATTTTTATATTATCATTATTATTCATGTTTTTATTTTTTTGTGCAATTTTAACCGTGACAGTCCCAACTGATAGTAGTTTAATAGTGCGAGGCATATTTTGAATTTGGGGGTCATTTTTGTTCATTTTGATGGCGTTTCTGCCCCAAGGCCCCGTTAATATCTAACCGTGTTGCAGTCAGTGATGTTGTTCACTAAAGCTGGTTGTCCCGTCTCTTTCAGCATGAGAAGGGTCAGGGAGTGATCGAGGAGAACGAGGTGTACAGTAACACGTTAGCCGGTGTGTGGGTGACCACGGGAAGCACACCTGTACTGCGCAGAAACAGGATACACAGCGGGAAACAGGTGCGTGCGCTTCACTTCCCTCGCTCTGTGTGACCGGATTCCACATGCACGCTTTATAATGACTTATGGCCTCATGCAGAGACATTTTATGAGACGAAACACCACCATTGCTTCGGGACAGAGCGGTTCTTCAGATAAAGTCTCTGCAGTGATGCATCCACTGTGTTTCTGTCCACAGGTGGGCGTTTATTTTTATGATAACGGTCACGGTGTGCTGGAAGACAATGACATCTATAACCACATGTACTCTGGAGTTCAGATCAGGTCAGTGGCATTGCTGTATCAAGCCTCTACAGTGCGACTAAATCTTCACTCTGGGCGAGTAAATGATGTCGAACATTAGTAAAATTAGTAGTTTTATAATCTCATCAGTATTGATAGTCTTTCCCCCTTTTTTACAGACACACTGAATGACCAACAATATCTTAAGCAGCACCATACAAACATACCTGCATGCATGGTTACCTAGTTTTATGATTAAATTATGCTTGATTATCATAATAACATAACATCAGTCAAGCATTATAATAAGACAGTACATTCAGATATTTAAAAAGCTGTGCCATTTTACAAACAGAAGCTTTTTAAATATCTAGATATGTATAATAGTATATCAGTCTGATGATTAAACTACAAAATGTATTAGTCAACGGTGATTCTGTTGCCAAAGTGTGCATACAGGGTTGTGTTTCGGGATTTTCATGTTTAGGAGACTGAAGCATTATTATGTAGGGCTGGGGATATTGAATTTATTATTATAATTTTGTCAATGATAATGAAATAAGATGGTCAAGATACAAATCTTGTGCCACATTCAGTTTCACAATGATGCTCTCACTTTTGACCCTTTTAATCAGTCTATTTATTTATTTGTGTGTACATTAAATATTCTGTGGTTGTGGAAGAGCAATACAACGTAGTCTTTAATTTTAAACTAATTAATTTCATTTATTATTTTATAATAATATATATATATATATATATATATATATATATATATATATATATATATATATATATATATATATATATATATATATATATATATATATATTTATTATTCTATATTGAATTAATGTTTTATTATTTTATATTTAATTTTATTATTATTACATCATATATTACATTTATTTCCAAAGTTCAAGGAAATCCACTTTTAAAAAGACAAGTATTTTTATCATTTAATACAACGTTGTCTGTCTTTAAATCGTTTTTTGTTTTGTTTTAGATTATTATAATGTATTTAACTTGTGAATTATTATTTTTAATTATATATTTTTTATTATAATTATTTCTCTTTATTTAGTATTTTTATATAATTATTATTAATCCACAACATATGATTTATTTATTTTAAAAGGTCAGTAAATGCATGGTATTTCCGAAGTCGAAAACAAGTTTCGCTGTAATCGAGCAGCCTCAGACTTGTAGGAGGAAATTGCATGACATTTAAAAAAAAGAAATGACATGCAATAGATATTTTTTGGATTTCTTCTTGTAGAACTGGCAGCAATCCCAAAATTAGGCGCAATAAGATCTGGGGTGGACAGAACGGAGGAATTCTTGTTTACAACTCAGGTAATATTTCGGTCGTTGTCTTGCTTGATTTAAAGGCTCATGTTTCTGTGCTTCAGTCAGACAGATAAGCATCCTCTCGATCTCTTCTCAGGTTTAGGCTTTATCGAAGACAACGAGATCTTTGACAACGCCATGGCCGGGGTTTGGATCAAGACCGACAGTAACCCCACGCTCCGCAGAAACAAGATCCACGACGGGAGGGACGGAGGGATCTGCATCTTCAACGGAGGACGAGGTGACGCTCCTCTTCTGATCGCAGGCTGTTCTGTGTGCGTCAGCTTCATGACGGTGGTTTGATGTGTTGCAGGACTGTTGGAGGAGAACGATATCTTCAGGAACGCTCAGGCTGGAGTCCTCATCAGTACTAACAGTCACCCTGTGCTGCGCAAGAACAGGATATTCGACGGCTTTGCTGCTGGTATGCATTTTCATTTCAGTAATGCACCGCTACTTAATCAACTTTTACTAGATATTTTAGGCATCTTGCACATTTTATTTTAAGGAAAAATTGACGCTTTTAAGTTTGTATATTTCACTTCTCGTCCTCCGATTGTGTGTCAGTGCTGTTACTATAATAAACACCCCTTAAAATGCTTTTATATTCTGTACATCATGCTGACATCATCCTTTCAGGAGTGAACAGAAGGGAATGTCAAACCTTTCTTTATGGCTTTATATAGTAAATATTTTCTGTGTATTTTTCTGCAGAGTTGTGTTGGAATATATGGTTATTTACTGATTACGCATGGCACAGTGCAGTTTAACACTTAAAGAGATGCCTTAAAAAATCTACATTTTATCTCTCTTTCTATAATGTTAGTATCTATGACATGCTATTATAGTTATATATATATATATTAGGGGTGTAACGGTTCACAAAATTCACGGTTCGGTTCGGTTCGATACACTGATGTCACGGTTCGGTTCGGTGCGGTTCGGTACGTTTTAGATACAGCAAAAAGAAAAAATTGGCAGATAAATTTCTTAAGATTTATTTTTTTACAAATTAAATGTAATATTGTTGTAGTAGTTATGAACAAATACAAAGATGTAACTCTTTTTATATTGAACTCTATAACTCTTTATATTGAGTGTGTTTTTACTCAGTTGGTTCTCTATTTGGGCTTATGTTTTTTGGAACAAAGCAGGAATTACGGTCTGTCTGAAATGGGCTCGTGAAGGAATATTGTAATGGGGCTCAATTACATTAAGCATGTTCTTAAAACCTGCGTTTTCCACTACAGAGTAAGGTCTCATATCCGCGGCTATAACGTAAATGCACCATTCGCTGCGGTGATGTCCGTATACGGAGCCCAGGACGTCACCTGTAGGAGAAAAAAAATCAATCCGTGGCGACGGTTTTGCAATCCGTCCCCTCAGTTTATAAACCGTACTCACGAATTCATAAACTGTTCACTCGATTTAACAAATCGTGCCCACAAATTTCCAATCCGTGCACTCAGATTTTGTAAACCGTACCCTCGGTTTTTGAATCCGTACTCACGAATTCATAATCCGTGCGCACGCTTTCGCAATCCGTTCCCTCGGATTTGTAAACCGTACTCACGGATTCATGCAGCAAACTCCTACGTGTTAACATACAGTTTTATTGAATATTATTATGTGGAATAGGTTTACAGCAAAGTGCCTTAAGTGATTCTCTATCAAGTGTAGTACGAGGTGGAATACAAAGATTTAATAAGAAAGATGCGCATTAAAATCTTGTTCGATTGCTGATAATCTATAATAGCACTTGATTATTATTGTGCAATAAACCTGGCATTGTGACTGACTCTGGAGTAATTTTTTCCTCTTTTGTAAGTTATTTTGGATAAAAGATTCTTATGCATAACCTGTTTAATAATATATAATAATGATACAAATAAAAATAAAGTTATTTTTTATAATTTTAATTTGTAGGCTAAATAAATGAGTACAAGACAGTAAAAATGTTTGTCATAAAATAATTTGTGAATTGCTTTATTTTTAAATAACCTTTGACAGTTTTGGAAATGCTTGTGTACAATTCTTTCTTAACATGAAGACTTATTTTTGTGATTTTATTATACTAAGCTCCACCCACCTCATCCCACCTGCCGGAGTTAGATGCATGTTTCACTGTTAAGTGTAAAATGCGTGTCAGTTTTCAAATCCGAGGGAACGGATTGCGAAAGCGTGCGCACGGATTGTGAATTCGTGGGTACGGATTCAAAAACCGAGGGTACGGTTTACACAATCTGAGCGCACGCATTGGGAATTTGTGGGCACGGTTTGTTAATCCGTGGGTACGATTTGTTAAACCGAGTGAACAGTTTATTAATTCATGAGGATGGTTTATAAACTGAGGGGACGGATTGCAAAACCGTCGCCACGGATTGATGTTTTTTCTCTCCTACAGGTGACGTGCGGGGCTCCGTACCGAGCCTTCAGCGCGTACTGAGTGAGCGAGCGCCTGACTGAGTAGCCTAACATAAACATATAAGTGTGTTTTTTTTTTTTCTTCGGGGGTGTCAGGGGCGTTGCCTGTTACGTCGTTTGGGTTATTGGGCTACCTTGTTGAACGCATAACATTATATTTCACACACCTTTTTTATTTTCCAAATTTAATTAATTAGTCCAACGAACCGTTCGGTACATAATGCGTACCGCGTACCGAACCGAAAGCCTCGTACCGAACGGTTCAATACGAATACGCGTATCGTTACACCCCTAATATATATATATATATATATATATATATATATATATATATATATATATATATATATATATATATATATATATATATATATATATGTATGTATATATATATATATATATATATATATATATGTGTATATATATATATATATATATATATATATATATATATATATATATATATGTATGTATAAACATTATGCATGTGTGAAAAATAAATCTAAATTTTAAATGAAAACTATAATGGTACAATTTTATGATTTTAGATATATATATATATATATATATATATATATATATATATATATATATATATATATATATATATATATATATATATATATATCATAAAATTATACTTTAAAAAATAATAAAATCATAAAATTATACTATACTTAAATTATATATATATAATATATTCATAAAATCATAAAAATCATAAAATTATACTATACTTAATATATATATATATATATATATATATATATATATATATATATATATATATATATATATATATATATATTCACACACGAATAGACAAAAATTATCTATCTTTTTTCAGTTTTAGTAAAATTAGTAAAAGAAAAATGTTTTGGGAACAAAACCGAATTAAGATTTTTTTTTTTTTTTAATTAATTTTATTTATTACCTTAAACAAAAAAGTAATGTTATATTTGTATAGTTAAGTACATTTCTATATATATATATATATATATATATATATATATATATATGTATATGTGTGTGTGTATATATATATATATATATATATATATATATATATATATATATATATATATATATATATATATATATATATATATATATATATATATATATATATATATATATATATATTCACACACGAATAGACAAAAATTATCTATCTTTTTTCAGTTTTAGTAAAATTAGTAAAAGAAAAATGTTTTGGGAACAAAACCGAATTAAGATTTTTTTTTTTTTTTAATTAATTTTATTTATTACCTTAAACAAAAAAGTAATGTTATATTTGTATAGTTAAGTACATTTCTATATATATATATATATATATATATATATATATATATGTATATGTGTGTGTGTATATATATATATATATATATATATATATATATATATATATATATATATAAAAAAAATAATTCCTCTAGAAGTGTACTTTACTAGGCAAATGTATGAAACTCATTTCTGCAAATGCTGTTTTTTTATGTAATCACAGATATAAGATGCATATTAAATATTGATTATAGAGCACTAAAGAAGCACCATCTGTCGCAGGTATCGAGATCACGAATCATGCGACGGCGACATTAGAAGGCAATCAGATCTTCAACAACCGCTTCGGTGGATTGTTTCTCGCGTCTGGCGTCAACGTCACGATGAAAGGTGAAGTGGAAACCTCTTCATTTCCCTCACTTCATGATCCAGTGGACTTGAGATGAACATTACTCTCATTTAATCTTCTTCGCAGACAACAAAATCATGAACAATCAGGATGCCATAGAGAAAGCGGTGAGCAGAGGTCAGTGCCTGTACAAGATTTCCAGTTACACCAGCTATCCAATGCACGATTTTTACAGGTAACGCTCCTCCTGAGAAGCATCTGAGCTCAGTGTGTCCTCGACGGGTGTTTCCTCACACCTCTGTTTCTCTGTGCAGGTGTCACACCTGTAACACCACAGACCGCAACGCCATCTGTGTGAACTGCATCAAGAAGTGCCATCAAGGGCACGACGTGGAGTTCATCAGACACGACAGGTCAGTCATTCCCTCCAAAAGCATTTACGACTAAAACAAGAATTATTAAGACCAATAAAACTTTAAAACAACAATTAAGCTTGTTTTCTCCTTAATAAATATATATATTTCTAAGTACAATGAGTACAAAATGACTTATAAAGTATGTTTGGAAATGTACATCTAACATATTATTTGCTGTACTTACATTCATTTGTGTTGATTAAACATGTACATTTATTTATATGCATATGTATATTTGTATGTATCTATGTCCAAAAGTTACTACTGCATTTATAGATTTTTATGCATTATAATTACAATTTAGAAAGAAAAGTATCATTTAAATGTCACAATGTTATTATAATTTAAACATACATTTAGGAGCACGTACTAAACTTATTTTTCATTATTAAAGTGAGGAGAGATTTACAAGCAAA
Source organism: Carassius gibelio (assembly GCF_023724105.1). Taxonomy (NCBI): domain Eukaryota; kingdom Metazoa; phylum Chordata; class Actinopteri; order Cypriniformes; family Cyprinidae; genus Carassius; species Carassius gibelio. The sequence continues at coordinate 2,821,171 of NC_068383.1, forward strand.
CTGATTTTAATTATTTGAACTCCAAGGTATACTAGATACTACTTTAAATATTTTAGCTGTATTCTTTTTTTTTTTTTTAGGTGTGGTATTGATATTTTTTTTAATGAAATTTAGTTGCTAACTGACCTTGATTTTGTCTTGATTTGTGTCTTACTTCCAAATAAAAGTATTACAGAATGAGTAATTGGTATGACATTTTGCATGCATCATGATAGTGCATCATATATGCATTTATTTAATATATCATTTATTTTCATATTTAAAAAATGATCTTGCCTGGACACTGTATTATAGATATAAAGAATTAAGGGGGAAATGTGATTTAATTGTCATGAAAACAATAAACATTTAAAAAAAGTATTCTTATATTTCATGAAAATATTTAAAACTAGGCTTCACTTTTTAAAATGTAAAAATGTATTTGTATGTTATTTTTTCTTCTAATGTTCATGTGCTTGGCTCTGCAGGTTTTTCTGTGACTGCGGCGCAGGGACTCTGTCGAACCCTTGCACACTAGCTGGAGAGCCGACGCACGACACAGACACACTGTACGATTCAGCACCTCCTATAGAGTCCAACACACTTCAGCACAACTGAACCCAGACCAGAGAGATTACACGCTAGAAATAATTCAATTTGAATCAGACAAACTCTTCGAGGAAAGAAAGAGAGGAAACATTTCTATTTAAACAGACGAGGAGCTGTGGTTTCTCCCTGCCGCTCTCGGACTCAGGATTTCTGGGGAATGAGGACGATCTGAGCCACACGAGAGGAACGGATCCAGAGCGAATAGACTCGATGCTTTCCATGCAGCTGTCACCGCGCTCTTGTATATGTACAGAAAAAAAATGACCCAGCACTTCAGTTCTGCTTTCATTTAGTTTTTTTTTAAAGAGGTTTGATTTTAATGCTTTCTCATGTAGTTTTGTATTTTCAAGCAAAAATCTTAAATGTACTTGAATGTCTTTTTATTTTATTATAAGTGTATTAATTTCAGGGTTGTTTATACCTTTTGATCGCTGTGTTTGTTTTCATGCCGCAGGATGTATGTTCTTTCTGTGAAAGAGATTTGAGGAAAAAAGAGAAGAGAGAGAGAAACACTAAGTATTCTCCAGCAATGTTTTGAGTGTGAACGTGATCCGAGACTGGCCGTAACAATTCGGCTCATGCATCGGAAGTGATTTAAATGATTAACCCCGCCCCTTTATCCTGATTGGATGAGGACCATTCCGTAAGACGCCAGACTTGCGAAAGCACCGTGTTCTCGCGCAGCTTCGCTCCGAATGCCGCGAGCGAGGTGACGTGATCTCGAGAGACATTGCTGGAGATTTTTAAGAGGCTTCGTGCTGATCTGAAGCTCTGATGAATATCTGTACAGCTTTTTTTGTGTGCCCCCCCCCCCCATCCATCTGTGTTTGGTGACCGTGGGTTCTCATACAGCCTGAATTGTTGTATGCATGTTCCATGACATCTAGACTTAATATATTGTGAAGTACTCAATAACCATTATGTAGCTGTTAGCAATTAATCAAAAGTTTAATTTCCTAGTCAAAGAGGAACGTGTTACATTTTTAAAATAAACTTTATTAGATCATTTCAGTAGTGAGTGCTTGCTTTCTATGTGAACAGAAGTACTTTAAACCTTTCTAACACAGGTTGCCGATCATCCGAATCCAATGTTGTGTACCGTTCGCAAGCACAACTTCCTGTTTAAACAAATGAGATTCTAGTCAATAAACTAATACAGGATCTGAATTATAAAAAAACATTCTCACTTTTGAAAGGTGCATCAAGGAATGCATCAAAATTCAATCAAAACTATTTTTAGTGTTCGAAACTTGTTTGATGGCGATGCTGCATTTTAAGCGGTCGTGACTGTAAAAATTTTATATAATGCTTTTAAAGTGCTGGTTTGGTACATTATTATTACGGTTGAAATGGTTGTGCAGTTTAATGAAGCGTGGAAAGAGTCCAAAACACCAAACCAGATTCATCTGCAACACTGAGAGACTGAAACAAGGTTTCAAAAACAACAGCCCACAAATAAGAGGAAAGCGATCAAACAGGCAGAAGATTGTTTTATATGGGGATGAAGTGAAGGTGTGTAATGTACAACGTGCTGCAGAAAACCTGAGATGAAGCTTCAGATGAGTATCTTCATAAAATGATTTTTCCTCACCGAGGAGCATGTGCTTTTAATTTGAAAAATTTAGGTGTGCATAAAGAACTTTAAGAGTGCATGTAGATTTATAACACTGTACTTTATATTATTTTACCTTTGCAAATTACAAAAACTAAACACTAATGCAAGGGTGTTTTTTAACAGCGTTTGTGGGAGTGACAGTAAATTAGACATCGATCTCTACTGTCTGCCTTTACCAGTCTCACTCTTTTTTTTTTTTGACATGATAACACTATCAATTAAGTTTTTCCTTTTGGTATTGAGCAAATGGAATTGCACAAATGTATTTGTGGTAGTCTCCAATTGACGGCTATAGAGGTTTACCCAACTATGACGACTTATGCTGCTGAGAAACCTGGAAATGTGAAAAAGGTCCATTAAAGAAGCCCAAAATACACCGGGACTCTTATTCTGCAGTGCTCATTCAGACAAGCATTTGTGGTTAAAAAGTATATTTATGAATTTATTTATTTATTATTATAGAAATTGACATTTGAGTCATGAATCATTTGAGTCAGTTTGGGAGTTCAAAGCTGGTTTGCAAATCATTTGAGTCATTTTGGGAGTTCGGGGGATGGAGCGTGAATCATTTGAACCAGTTTGGGAGTTCGGAGTGGGATCGCGAATCATTTGAGTCATTTCGGGAGTTCGTAGCGGGTTCGCGAATCATTTGAGCCAGTTTGGGGATCGCGAATCATTGGAATCAGTTCGGGAGTTCGGAGCGGCTTCGCGGATCATTTGAATCAGTTCGAGAGTTCGGAGCGGGTTCGCGAATCATTTGAGTCACTTCGGGAGTTCGTAGCAGGGTTCGCGGATCATTTGAGTCAGTTCGAGAGTTCGGAGCGGGTTCGCGAATCATTTGAGTCACTTCGAGAGTTCGTAGCGGGATCGCGAATCATTTGAGTCAGTTCGGGGATCGCGAATCATTGGAATCAGTTCGGGAGTTCGTAGCGGGATCGCGAATCATTTGAGTCAGTTTGGGAGTTCAAAGCGGGTTCGCGAATCATTTGAATCAGTTCGGGAGTTCCTTTATGATAATTTGGCCTAAATGTGGGCAAGATCTCGTCCAGTAACATTTTAGATCTGGTCCAGAACCGTGCAGGATCAGGGCCAGCAAGATGACCAATGGATCTCTGTGAACCAATGCATCAGCATCTATAATTATATGACCTCAGATCAGTTTCAATTTGTAGACATTTATGTAGTTAAAATTATAGTTAATATAATCTTACTGGCCTGTTCTGACAAGCTCTCCATGAAACAAACAAAACAAGCACTTCAAATAAATAATTATTATTTTAAACGTATAGGCCCATTATACAGACACTTCATTTTGTATTAGTATTTTATTATTTTCATTGAATTTAATATATTATACTGCCAAGAAAGTGTTTTCATTGGATTTGTAAAAGAGGTTTTTATGCATGTTTTGGTTTACAGTGGAAGTCTATTGGGAAAGTGTATTGGAAGAATTAACAGGAGAAACATGCAAAAACATTTTTTTTTTTTTAACTGTAAAAGTACCTCAATCATTCTTTTATCGATGGGACTAATGTTTTTAGATGGACAAACTTTTGGTTAAACATGAAAAAAGTCTGAAAGCAAGTTTAAATGGTCACGGCAGACACTAAAAACCTGGATATAAAGACAAGGTTTGTAAATTATTTTTAAATTAATATTTTATTAATTGTAATTTGAATTCTAAAAATGTAACAGATTTTTTTTTTTTACTTTCAAACATTTATTATTTAAAGACTTCTTAAGTGAAAATGCATCAGTGTATTTTAGTATCATTAATACACAGTTATACACAATTATAGTTTTTAATATTATTTTGAATTAGCTTTTTTTAATTTGTTCTATCTTTATTTTAATTGTAATACTTAATTTTGTATTTAAAAATATGCCTATACAGTTTATGTCTGTACTTTCAAAGTTTTTTCCCTTTTTTTTCTTCTTACATTCAAATATTTATTGCTTACAGACTTTTGAAGTTAAACGACATAAATTTTTTACAATTATTTTTTTAGCATAATTTTTTTTGCATCATCATCGTATTGTTTTTATTAATATTTAAAAATGTGTTTTTATACTTAGTGTTCATCTTAATTTTAATTTATGTTTTAGTCATTTATTTTTACTTTTAAACATTTCTTATTAATAGACTTTATAATTTATAAAAATAACTTTCTAATGTTATTTTAGTATTATTTGTAGACTTGATGATTATATGTTTTAGTCATATATACGTATTTTCTGTTCTCAGTTTAATTTAATGTTTTTGTAATTTTGATAAATGTCTATATGTATTCATACTTTAGTTATTTTAGTATTTCAAGTTCTGCTAAAAATAAGAAAAGAAAAAAAATCTGGATGATTCTGCATATTTATTCCAGTTAAACATGGCATTCACCATTTAGGTCCCTTCAATAGTCCTGTGCTATTAGAAATTATTTTTTAAAGTACAAATATTCCATACACATAATAAGAGGTCCATAGATTTGTGTAGTTATACAATATTTTACACCCTTTTTGAACAATATATATATATATATATATATATATATATATATATATATATATATATATATATATATATATATATATATATATATATATATATATATTTATTTATTTATTTATTTATTTATTTATTTTTGTATTATATATACATTTTAAATAATATAAAAATGGCAATTTTATGATATTCATATTTGTTAGTTTATTGACAGACTTCCCAGGCCTGAGCAACAAAACAGAAATTAACATATAATAAATTCCATACTGTTATTCAGTGCATTGAATTTAATTTAAGATTTGTGGGCAGTATTACACCAAAAACAATGCTTACTTTCATTAAATTAAAATTCTATAATTCTATCAATTCTTACTAGTAACAATTCATATGATTCATGCATACAATATCATTCATTCAATACCCCTTTTTAGAAATTTGACGCTGAAGTTATGCATGCATTCTGTGTGAGCCAAAAAATTAATAAATAAATGAATTAATTAATACAATTAATAGAAACATAAAAATAAAAAATAAAGACAAGAGTTGTATCTACAAAACTACACATATGTGGCGCTAGCAAGCCAAATTTCAAATATTTATTCTCAGGATGCATTTTTAAAAAAGAAAAACATTATTATTTTTTTTTATTGCAGACATTTTTGGATCCTACCCGTGATACAAATTAAATTCCTCCCCAATAATTGCTATATACTGTTTTAATCATCTTAATACGATTATGATCAGTGCAGTGAAAAGTACTGTTACTTTTCTCATCGCTGTCAGGATGGACCAATCTCAGTCATTTGTTTTGAGCACTTCAGCAGCCGGTTTGTATAATAATTTATAGCTGATAGTGACACAAAGAAACATTTTTATACATTCAATCAAAAATACAAAGTGAAGAATTTAAATAAGAGATTTATTAAGGCAGCTTATGAAACGTCTTGAAGAGATCCGATGTTTGACCTGTAGGTCTGTAAGAGTGTATTTATTTATTTGACGTAGCTAATATATGAGAGATGTGATGAGGGTCTAGAAAGGTATTATGTCATATTTAGTTTTCATTTTGTGTCAGCAGGGTGCAGTGTTGGCCCACAACAAATTTGCAGGACTTCATGCAGTACCAGTCATGAAATTTGTAGTATTGTAATATTGTGATCCACACAGTAGGGTCTTAGACCACATTAAAAATCATTATTCAAACTGTATTTAAAGTTTTACTATGTAGACACATTTAGAACATGAAAAAAAGGTTTGTAATTATTTATGATCATTCATTCATAATTTTATTTAGGATCATTCAGATACGATTATATTTTTCTATTTTTTTGTTCCTCTCATTTTAGTTAATGTTTTAGTAATTGTCTTGTGTTTTTGATGTTTTTATTAATTGTTTTTTTTTTACGTTAAATATACTTTGTTAAAATGAATAAAAATAGTATTTTTATTCATTTTTATTTGAAGTTTGAGTTAAGTAAATAAAGTTCATAGATTTTTGCAAGTAGCTGAAATAAAATACGCTTTTTAATTTCATTTTATCATCAGTTAATATTTTAATTCAAGTAACAATAATGTTTTTTTAAAATAGTTTTAGTTAACTCTGATGTAAGATATGATATACATATCCATATCCCTCTCTTATATGAAATATTCTACAAAAATGTAAGTGAATCAGTCACACCTATCACGTGATCTCCTTCTACATTAATTCAAATGTTCATGCTGGTGCAATCTGAAAAAAGAAAATATAAATATTTCTGTGGGAGGAAGAGGTGTAGGTTTCTTTCTCAAGTCAGTAATCATCTTCACAATTTTCGGTGTGTTCAGTAACACTGATTATTAAATCTGCCAGACTGGAGTATAATAATAGCACAGTCGAAATGAGCTGTACTTTAAAGTGAACACTTTCATTTGTTTGGTCAGGATCATTTCCAGTCACTGTTGACTCTCTCATTAATTCGTATGCGGTGCTTATGATTCCTTATTCTCACTGTTCTTAGAGTCTAATGTGCTTATCAGTCACGATGCATTTCTGTTCTCATCTATTAGAAAGCTCTTTGTGTCTTTAGCCTTGACACTTCCACACAGAAAAACTCAATGCAGCACCTTTTAGCACCAAACCAAACCAAACAGACATGATAAAGTGGGTAAAGAAGCTGTTCAGGTAGAAATAACAGAATGTAATATTCCAGTAAAATCTGTCTTAAATCTGTATGTTGATAATAAATGGCAAATGGAAAGGAACGGATGCTACAAACTATATAAAGTGAATCCAGTAGTAAATGAAAGAAGTAATAACTGTTTTGAAAATGGATATGACCAGGTTTAGTCACTACAACTGAAACAAAATGTTTTTTGTTTTTTGATAAAACCATTAGAATTTTTTTTTTCATCAGTTGAATTGAAACTGAAATTAGATATGCTTATAGAATATATTTGTAAATGTTGCCTTGGCAACTAGCTGAAATAAAACAAGTTTAAGTACCAAAATCACTAAAGCGGAAATCTAAATAAATTAAAGCCAAAAAAAAAAAAAAATACAAAAACAAATAAAAATTACAAAAGCACATGACAAAAATACAAAAACGCAAACTGAAATTAAAATAAAATATGGAAATAAATTCAGGATATCAATGAATACTATTAATACATATACATATAATACTAAAATAACAATGTGTTTTTCCAGCTTAGCGTGACGTCATTATATTGTGTGCATTATATTAGGAGATAATACATCACTATACCTTGACTTTCAGCCATGATTGTGTTAGCTTTGTATTCTGCCAACAGTAATAATAACTCACATTTACGAGGGAGTATTTAATTTAACCTTGCTTGATAATACTCTTTCTTCTCAAATGGATTTGTTTGGTATCAATGAAGTTTCATTGCTGTTTGTTTAATAGGTTTCCCTGTAGCAGTCAAGATGACACACAGCTTGTGCATGTATGAGTGAGAGACACTTCCCGTCCTCCTCCAGATCGTTCTGGTTCTCAGCCTTTTGGCAGATGATTCAGTCGGATTGACTTCCAGTGCACTAACTGCAGGGAATATAATTATGGAGAAAACTGTTAAGTACTTAACTGTGGGACTCTGTAACTCTAGGTTTTGGGTGAATGCAACACCTTTGTATTTGTGACCAACATGCTAAATCACAGCAAAATATTCCGCTTTCTGAAGTCATATATTTAAGTGATTAATGACTTTTTGGGATTTTCTGGCACAAAGTGTCTTAAAGAGGCAGGCATTAATGTACAGTAATGTTGTTTGAATATCATTGAGATATTTTTATTTATTTTAGTTTTAATGATTTTGGAACATCAAAGAAATGAAAATCCTTGGCAAATAGATGGATTTCTAAATTTATATATTTCATAATATTTTTATAAAACATCTATTTTATTACAAGTAACAAAAAATATTTTTTCAAATAGTTTTAATTAAATATATATATATACCCTCGGTTGATTCAGATCGGCACTTCGGAGCATGTTCGCGACTCGGTTGATTCGGATCGGCACTTCGGAGCCTGTTCGCGACTCGGTTGATTCAGATCGGCACTTCGGAGCCTGTTCGCGACTCGGTTGATTCAGATCGGCACTTCGGAGCCTGTTCGCGACTCGGTTGATTCAGATCGGCACTTCGGAGCCTGTTCGCGACTCGGTTGATTCAGATCGGCACTTCGGAGCCTGTTCCCGACTCGGTTGATTCAGATCGGCACTTCGGAGCCTGTTCCCGACTCGGTTGATTCAGATCGGCACTTCGGAGCCTGTTCGCGACTCGGTTGATTCAGATCGGCACTTCGGAGCCTGTTCGCGACTCGGTTGATTCAGATCGGCACTTCGGAGCCTGTTCCCGACTCGGTTGATTCAGATCGGCACTTCGGAACCTGTTATATAGTTATAAATGAATATTTGGACTTGAGGCTTTTTTTTTAACCTGTCGATTCAGCATGTACATGGACCCACACACAAAGGTGGACACATTCTAGACTAATCATCAGTAGGGCTCTAAACTTTTCATCCATTCAGGGACTGAAATAGTTTTTTCATGTCATATATGTATATATATATTTGGGGCTTCTGTCATGCATTATACTTAAAATCTTTGGTACTTTTTTGTTTTTTTTGGAGTTTTTGCTGTATAGGAAATTACATACTAAACATCTTTAGTTGACACATAAGAAAGGAACTCATCAAGTTTGGAACGGATGAGTAAATGAGCAAATTCATATTTAAGGAGCTTATTTTAAAGTCTCCGTAATTAATTATAATTAAGTGTTCAGAATCTCAATAGCATTCAGGATTTGCCAAGCGTGGATCTGCATGTCTCAGACAGCTTCATCATCTCACTGTCTGGAGTGTAAACATCTGCAAACCACTGCCTGCTGGGACGAAATATCAGAGGAACACAGACTGACAAGACCGAGGCACAGAGAGTGAATTTAAGCATTAATTGGAGATCTGAGAATAAAAGCTCTCAGCAGAAAGGAGGTCATTAGGAGTCAGTACCTGTGGATGAGGCTCTTTTAACCTGTTTTCAGCATCATACTGACCTTCAGCGGCACTGAATTCATCTTTGCTGAGTTTATGTAGCAGGATTGCTTTTATGGGATATGATTTATAGTTGATATTTCATAATTGCTTTCATGTAGTATGTTAATTTCAGGGACAGACCTCTTGCAGTGACCTGATGTCAAGTGCTTTGCTCAAGGACACCGTTATCTCAATTACTCCAGTTACTAAGTCACCCCAGTTTGTGATTAACATTGCAACTTTTGTGTTAACAAAAAAAAAAAAAAGAAAAAAAGAAGAAAAAAAAGCAGTTTTGTATATATGCACACTAATTAAAAATGTAGACTAAAAAGGTCTGTAAAAGATGCATTATTTTTAAATTTGCATTGTAAAAAAAAGTGCATATGTAGATAAACATAAAAAAAAAACACATTTTTATTTAATTATTTTTATTATATTGGATCTCATTTTAATTTAATAATTGAAATAATTTGATCGATTTTTAATTAGGTTTTATATTGTAATTATTAAATACAAACATTTTCAATTCTCTTTTAATTAGCTAAAATAAAATGAGTTTTTGATATATTATACGTTTTTTTTTTCTGGTTTTAATTTTAGTTAAACGATGGTGCAAAGTGCAATGAAGCTAAAACAGAACAATGCAAACAAAATTCCAGTAGAGTGCAACATAGTGAACAATACTCTCTATTTTACATGCACTTTTGTGATAAACCAGAAAGGTCTTTAAATATCGGTTATCTTTGTGTTTTATGTCATTAAAGATGAAGAATGTAATATCTGCGGCACCAAGCAAAAGATTTCTTTCCCATTAGGATGCTGGGTGGTTGCTTGCTTTGCTCAATTCCCTTCTTAAATGTCAATCTGTGGGATTTTATGATCTATCTTATTGTCCAACAGTTGAAAATCAGTCTGATTTCTTATTAAAGGTGTAGTGCATTACAAGCAAATGTATTTTAATCTAAAAATTACACAATTCACCTTTAGCATATGCCTTAATTTGCTCCTTTAAAACTTTAACAGAATGCATGACGTACTTGTCAGGGATTCATCCGACTGTCCTTTTCTCCATCAGCATGTTTAATTCGGACACACGCTCTTGGACTCGCATCGTAACCACTTGATCTGGTAAATGACTCCCTGTAGGAGTGCTGGATTATATGATTAACGCTGCAGAAAATTCCCAGTCATAACCTGCGCTCTGCTCTGACAACCTCCATCAAGAGTCAGCATATAATCAGCTATTTTCTGAACTAAACCGCACATCTTACTTCAACCTGAACGAAACACTCTGTCATAAAGATAGCAGTGGGGGGAGTAATATACCTCCAAATTAAGAGAAAATATCAGTGAAATTGTGTAATCTTCGTGCAATGTAAAAGATGGAAACCTGCAATAGCTACCTTAAAGGAAAATGGACATTTGCTGAAAATGTGCTCACCCGCAGGTCATCCAAGATGTAGAGGAGTTTTTTTTTTTTTCATCAGATTTGTAGAAATATAGCATTGCATCACTTGTTCACCTATGGATGCTCTGCAGTGAATGGGTGCCGTCAGAATAAGAGTCCAGACAACTAATAAAAGGATCACAGTAATGCACACGTAATCCACACCTCTTCAGTCCATCGATTAATGTCTTGTGAAGCGAAAAGCTGCTTGTTTGCAAGAAACAAATCCTTCATTAAGATGTTTTTTGACTTCATAACATGGAGACGTTTTCACTGGAACAAGCATTATTATAGATTGTAGACATATATTTTTGCCAGACAGTTTAATTTGAAAAGATCTTAATGATTAGTTATTATTATTATTATTTTTTACAAGCACACAGCTTTTCTCTTCCGAACACATTAACAGATGGACTGGAGTGCTGTGGATTATTTGGGGATTATTGTGGTGTTTTTATCAGATGTTTGGACTCTCATTTGGACGGCACCCATTGACTGTAGAGCGTCCACTGGTGAGCAAGTGATGCAGTGCTACATTTACATTTAAAGAGCTATTTCTACCTGATTTAACCCATAAAAGCTTTGATGGTATAAATTCATGTATGTAGGTTGGTTAGAGATTTTAAGTTTTAATGCAGTTCCTGCCTGCAGAACGATAGGTTATAAAATCCATAAACTGTAGTTTTACATTAAAGTCATGGAACTCCATGATGCAACCTGGGGTTAAGTGCTTTATTCAAGGACGTGGTATTGCAAGAGGCAACCAGTACTTATCCATTCAATAAGGTTAGAATCTGTGAACGTTTCATTAAAATCACCTAACCGCTAACACATTTTTAATTAATTTTTTCATAGAATGTGGTTAGAAAATTTAAGGAATTATTTTTTATTATTATTCTGGTTTAGTATGAAGCTGCATGCTCAAGAGTATTATGCATTATGTATTTTGTTTGCACATTTGGAAAAAACAATGTCATTAGGATTTCTTTCCACAGTTTGCTGTACAGTCCTTTTAAAAGCCATTAACGTTTTGCCTGGAGACCTACTTTGGTCATAAATAGTGAGAATAAACATACCATCTGCTACATATAATATGATTTAAACAATAATATTATTTTAATAACATATGAACATATACAAATTTTACTATGGGGATTTTTTGTAATATCACTCTTGATATAGGGCCATATATGAGATGCATGCAGAAAGATCTAATCTGTGCATCTTGTGTTTTTTTTTTTTTTTTTTTTTTTGTGTTTCTGCAATGTGTTTTCCTCTCATTTATTCATCACTTAGTAAAGTAGCAGCAGACTTTTCTTTGATAAGTCACAATCTGAGGAATCATTCAGGACAAGGAATGTTTAATCCATAGTTTCAGGGTTTTCTTCAGTTCACTAACACAATTAAAGAAACAAAGCTATAGAAAAGGAGTGAGAGCTCCAGTCGAGCTCTGCGGCGTTGATGATTTCTCTGTACTCAGAGATGTACATAATTCATTCATAATGGATTACATCCTAATTCATCTCCTAGTACAGAGACATCATCAAAGCCACAGAGCTCGACTGGAGCTCTCACTCCTTTTCTATAGCTTTGTTTCTCTAATTGTGTCCTCTAATTGTGCTGCTTCACTCCTCTATAGAGTCGCTGAATTATCATATTCCTCGGAGGCTGATGCAGCTCCTACACTGCGGGATGCAGCAGTGAGGTTATTTTATTTTGATTTATTTGGAGAATAGAGATGCTGTGCATGTACAGGACCAGAAATGCACCACCAGAAGCATCTAATTAGAGCTGCAAAGCTTGTGTGTTTTGTTTTCTGATGGCCAGTGTAAATAAACACAAGGGATATGAAGATGGTTAGAAATGCACCGGACGCTCATTAGAGCAATGTTGCGTATATTCTCCTCCGTTGAATTTTCTTGAATGGACAGGCACAGATGCTGCATTCATTTACTGTATTATCAACTGCCTTGATTTTAGAATTAAATTATTCATTAACATAGCATTTAATGTCATTTTGATGGAAGATTAAGACAGTTATGAGGTCAGACATTTTCACTTTACTCAAAGCCATTAATACATTTTATATATATATATATAAAAACTGAATCCATTATTTATGCCTTGTAATGCACCTTATAATGTATTGATCTCATGAATAATTGTGACCACATTTATAAAACTTCATAATACTTATCTATTCATTTTATTACACCTTTAGAAATTATATTTCATTAAAACAGATGTCAGACACCCAACAAGTCTGCAAATATTACAATGCATTTTAAATCTGGTTATAATTATTATGAAAGCATATAATGCATTTTAACATATGAAATCTTTTGTAAAGTATATTACATAAAATCTTCAAATAAAGGTTTACCAATTTAAAAAATAAATAAATAAATACTTATGTTATTGTGAAAATATGGAGTATTTTGTTATTTAATTACAAATTGTACAATGAAAATAAGCATTAATACATTTGTTTACAAATTAATCTATATATAAATTGACTAAATTACTAAGTAATGTATTATTTGATATTTTAATGGGCAGTGAAAAGAGTAATTATAATTTATAAAATAAATATTAATCCAAATAGTTAAATTTTTATAGAGTTTAAATGCAGAAATTCAAAACTTATAATTTCATGAAAGCACTAAGTATACATAACAATGTGTATTTAAATGTTTTGTGGATTTACTTCCATAGTAAGTGCTTCACTGTAACCCAGATTTTTTATTTTCTATGCGAAGTGGAAATAATTTTTTGTGGTTGTGCCACAAATGCTGTTAATTAAGCTTATGCTAATTTCTCTTTTATGACCTATGTACTGTATTTATCTCTTTATATTCTCTTCTCTCATTCTGATAGGAGAAATTCAATCAAGCGAATCAGTTCATCGTCGCCTGAATATGGCAGTGGTACAGTAAGTGATCGAATGTGGTTGAATGTTTTGAGCAGACACATCAAGTGTGTCTTTGGGTGATCGATGACGATGTGTCATGTGTCTAGTGAGGAGGAGGTGTGTCTGATCCACTGATACCAGCAGAGATTGAAAGATCTGCACAATGTGGCGGCTGTAAATGGGGCTTTCTTGTTAGTATAGGGTTAGTGATTGATGTTCCCCATTCTCTGTTATCATGGCCTGCAGACTTCAGCATTGTCATCCTGTATAGATCAATAAACCTGGAAGCATTATTCACGGGGTTCTCCCTCCTAAAGAGAATATGGATGACTCACTGTTAAAATGTATATATGTACTACTGTTCAAAAGTACGGTTGAAAGAAGTCTCTGCTCCGGCTGCATTTATTTGATCAAAAATATAGTACAATTTGATCTTTTTTAATTTAAAATAGCTGTTTTCTATTTGAATATATTTTAAAATGTAATTTCTTCCTGTGATGCAAAACTGAATTTCCATCATCATTACTCTAATATTCAGTGTCACATGATCCTTCAGAAATGTGCTGCTCAGGAAACATTTATTATTATTATCAATATTGAAAACAGCTAATATGTTTAATATGTAACAGTTAATGCACAATACTTTTTGCGGAAATCGTGATACTATTTTTTTTGGATTCTTTGAAAGTTCAAAAGAACAAAATTTTTCTTTGAAAAACATATTTTTGTGTAACTTTATAAATATATTTGCTGTCACTTTTGGTCAATTTTAAGCATGCTTGCTGAATAAAAAAAGATACTCATACTATTTTCATTATAAACACAGCTTTAGTATTCATGGAAGTGTTGCCTAGTTAAAAATGTGTCTGTATGATACTGTACATTCAGCTTGTTTTAGTAGAGAAATCAAATTGACAAACCTGTTGGTGTTTCAATTTAAGGTTGCCCATTGATAGCATTTGTAAAAACACAGGTATTAAATTGTGCAGCTTGTGTCGTGTGTTATCGACTCTGAGCACATTTGCATTGATCCAGCGAGTGACTCACCATTAGATCAATGCATTTCATTAAACATGCTAGTGGCACTGTAGTGGGAAAGACCAGTCTGACAACCCAAACACCTCATCGTGAAGAATATTATTCAGTCTGAAAACAGAATCAGCAATTTCCTTGAAGCTCTTAAAGGAATAGTTCAAAAAGAAAAAATGTAATGTCACCCTACAGTCATGACAGTACGTGGAAGCTAGTCTTTTCACTGTCACTTTTCATTGTGTTGCTTCAGGAGACCTTTATTAACCCCCCGGAGCCACGTGGACTTAATAATGGATGGGTGCAATTTTTTGGACTTTATATTTTGGGCTACCATGCATTCCCATTATAAAGCATGAATTAGCCTGTGCATTATTTAATATAACTCTGATTATATTAATCTGAGAGAAGAATGTCATATACACCTGGCTTGAAGGTGAGGTATTTTTTTATTTTTGGGTGAACTATACCTTTAATGTTTAACAAAATGTAAGCTTGTATTAAAGCTGCAGTAGGTAACTTTTGTAAAAATATATATTTTTTACATATTTATTAAACCTGTCATTATGTCCTGACAGTAGAATATGAGACAGATAATCTGTGAATAAATCAAGCTCCTCTGGCTCCTCCCAGTGTCCTATTGCCATTTGCAGAAAGTCATCCGCTCCCGGTTGCTGTGATCTTGCTCCGCTCTTCTTCAGGTCTCTTCTAGAGTTCGGTGACTGTAGAGGGTTTCTAAGACACAACTTAGTCACCAGTGACTCTCCAGAGATGTTCAGTCGTGTTTAGAGCAGGACTTTTCATTATTTCAGTGTTTTCAGCTTCAAGAACTGCTTTACCTGTTTTACAGTGTGACAGGAACATTGTGTTTGGCTGATTGGGAGATGTTTGCAGGGAAGGAACCGTATGTTGCTGAAGGAGGTTCTGATGAATATGTGTCTGTATAAGAGACCAAACTCCTGATCCAGAGAACATCCCTCAAACCATCACAGCTCCTCCTCCAGCTTTCACTGACTTCTTCACACACTCAGCTTCAGTCTTTCCCCAGTGTGATGCTGATCATAATGTTTCCCAAATAAACTAAACTTATCTGGACCTCCTCCTGTTTTAGGATTTCAGTCACCTTTGGGCAGCCCGCAATCTTGCATTCTCAGCGAAATTAATAATGTTGCCAGTGAAATAGGGCATGTCATAATTAAAAGGAAACTAGCACCTAACCAGATTAACACAAATAACCTGGTGGTATCTGAAAGTGTTCTTTAATTTTTATCAGAGTTCTTTTTCATACATCTCATTTAAGTGTTTTATACTTAGCTTCAAAATACAATTTATGAAATATGCTTAAAAATTGGTCTCCTACTCCTGTTAGGAAAACTTCAAATAGGGATAAGCAGTGAATTTGGAAATGTAGAAAAGTGTGTCCTCAGAATTAATTTAGTATAAAATTATTTTTATGTAAATCAATAAATACAAATATATTTATACATTTATTTATGTGTGCATAATTTAATTTAATTTAATTTAATTTAATTTAATTTAATTTAATTTAATTTAATTTAATTTAATGTTTTTATACTCATCCACCACCTGAATTTGATGAAGTCCCCCCCTCCCAAGCATGTTGCATCACAAGCTGTCTGGTGCTTATGTTTTTTTGTTTTTTTTAACCGTTTTTTCATTAATGAAACAACTTCAGTGGAGAAGGATTTTAAGAACTGAATGCCTTAAGCTGTGTGTTTTGGCTTTGGCCATTCTGCCTTCCCAAAGAATTAACTACAACATTTAATTCAATGTAAATTCCTGCACAAATCAAATCGTTGTCTTAAAGTGCTTTGTTCATGCTCTCAGCAGGCATCTTTCGGTACCAGAGCTGTTGTACTGCAATTTCAAATCAAGTCTTCATGACTTAAATATTCATAGATTGGAAATAAACTGAAGAGTAGCAGACCAATTTTCATTATAATTGTTGCCACCTCTTTAGAAATCACTCCTGTGGCCCCCAGATTTCATTTTTTTATTTCCACACGTGTTTGTGTATTTTTGCTGTGCAGATTTCAAGAGGCCAATCCTTAATGGAAATGTATCTCTGTCTTTTTTTTTTGTACAATTTTTTTTTTGAGTCGAAGTGGCTGTAAATTTGCTGTGTCGCATGCTATTCTAACCAATTAATGGGTCACTGCAATTCACAGGCTGTAAGATTTAGATACAATGTGCAAACAATGTTCTATCTGTTCTAGTTACCAGACCAAACATTACATTTCAGCTAACATTTATTCTGAGGTTCGACAGTCCCAGGTGAATCATACATCTTGCTTCGATAATGTGATGCAATTCTGTTTGAAACAAGAAGTTCAATGTTTTTCTCCAGTCAAGGATGTGGGGAAAGCATTCCAGAAAGTGGCAAAAGCTGGATTAACCACTCCAATTTACAGATAATATGCTATCTCTGCTCAATAAGTCGTGCTGGAATTACTTCAGTCAAACTCTAATTTGTGCTTGGAGAAAGTGCTTTAAAAAGCTTTTGTTTGCAGTGTTGCAGTCTGAGAAACATAAGCTCTGTTTGTATATGTGCTGCCTATCTATAGACAACATTTAAAGGCATCATAGACACCCTCCTCCGATACATAATTATGCTGCCTAATGGCCAAATGTAAATAATAGAAAGTGCAAATATATAAATAAATGCATCCAAAATGTCAGGTGAGTTGTAAAAAATACTACATGCAAATACAACAAAAAATATTTATTAACATGCTTAACCTCATTAGAAAATATAAAAGATGTAATACTGTATATATATTTATTTATTTATATAAATGTTTTACTATAATAATAATAATAATAATGGTAAAATATGGAAATAATGATAAAATATAATGTAATATAAACAATTATTAAACAATAATTAAATTAACAATATATTTTTTTTTGGTAACACTTTACAATTATGTGTCATTTGTTGGCATTAGTTTATGTATTAACTAACATGAACTAACAATAAATGATACATTTGTTACAGTATTTATCTTTGCTAATGTTAGTTAATGAAAAAACTGTTATTCGTTCTTCATTCATGTTAGTTCAAAGTGCATTAATGTTAACAAACAAATTTTGATTTTAATAATGAATTAGTAAATAAATGCTGTAGAAGTATTGTTCAAGTATTGTTGTATTGCGTTGACATTTCTAAAGTACGTTTAGAACTAGATAGATAGAACTAACTGATGGCTAGTGAATCTATTAAGGCAGAGGAGCAAATGAGTATGAGGTTTATAGTGTTCTTTTTATAGTCTTTTCCTCATGTGTTTCAGCCGATGTTTTGCTACACAGGCTTTATCATGTACTATAGTCACTTTGACTCAGTGATGCATTTAATTTGCTTAAAAGTGATTATCAATAAGTCTGACATTCAGTTGCACTTTTCCAATCTGAATGGAAGTCAACATTGATATTGTAAAACGAACTCTCTTAGCTTATGTAAAGTTTGACAGTTTCTATCAAAAGAATCCCACACTAAAACAAATGTAATCCAATGCGTCTTCAGTGGCTTAGATTTCAGGAGTATATGATGACTGCTATATTCATCATTACATCCAAAAACAGAACACCTCACCTCACCTCACTACTACATTTTAACAATATTAAATGATATGGTTTAAGATTGAAGTTAATTACATATATAATAATTATGTGTGTGTGTGTGTGTATATATATATATATATATATATATATATATATATATATTTTTTTTTTTTTTCGTCAAGCTCAGAATTGTGAGGGGAAAAATGCCAAAAATAAGCCACAATAAACTCTTTTTATTTCTTATTCCATGGCAAAAAATAAATAAATAACAATAATTGTGTGATGTAAACTTAGAATTCTGAGAGAATGTCACAGTTCCAAGATATAAACGCAGAATTCTGACTTTCTAACTAGCAACTAACTTTTTATTTTATTTGTTTCGCCACAGAATAAAAAAATAAAAAAGGTGCAACTTTTTTTTTTGTCTTTTTCTCAACATTTTAGGGAAAAAAGTCTTCTTTTGTTTACCGTGGTGGAAACGGACTTCCATATGTTTATCAGTGACAAATAATAATCCAATATCATATTAAACCCAAACAGTGGCTGGATGATCAGTAATTTTATTTCTAACACCTGATTGATGATGTTTATATAACAGTTGGGCATTTATTGGTTTACTTGCAGATTGATTTTAATAGAGACATCAGTCTCATTCATTTACTTTGCTTTCTCATTCTGGATGCTGTGTTGCACAACCTGATTAATGATGCAGATTTCATGCTGCACATGTTGTAGAAACAAGTAAATAACGAATGGCAGTAATGCATCAGTCCAGGGGTTATAATAGAAGGACATGACGACTGGTCTCTGAAGGGCCGTTGGCAGGGTCATTGCCATCTCTGGCGACATTAATAACCGACGGTGATCCTTTTATGGCACTAGTGCCCAATGAGAGGGAGTTCAAATGCATTTATTTCCAGTAAGAGGCCTTTTAATGGACATTACTGTAAAATGACAGTTCACTCGAGGCCACAGTTACAGTCCCAAAGCTTCTTCTATATTGCACCGCTGGTTTCTCTGTGTTTAATATGGCCATTATTTAAATGTTGCCTTGGCTTAATAACATCAAATCACATTTATTATACTGCTGTTTCCCAAAATACTTAGATTGTACATTGAGTCTTTATACTATGGAGTCAATTTAACGCCGTATATACGCAAACATTTACGTTTTGCAAATGAAATTAAAGTTTTGCAGACGATAATTCAAGTATTGAGGAAAAAATAAATTTGCTTTTTGCAAACAAAAATTAAGAATTGCAAAACATAAATAAAACATCGCGAAAGCAATGATTTTGCAATACATATTTTCCATGGTCATATCTATTAATTTATTTGCAACGCTGCTTTTATTTTGCGTGTCAGTCTAGTTTGAGCTTGCGATACCATTTTCCCTTTGTGCTTCACTTTTCTGCACGTCTCTCTTTGTGGCACTGTTTTGACGTGGGGGCGGAGTCAAGGGACGGGGGCGTGTACAACATGCCTCCATGGAAGTGACGTCATCGGCCCGAGACGCAGCTCACTGATCCAGAGCAGAGCAGAGACTTTCGAGTGGATCGTTTATTTTTATTCAGTAGCATTAAAACAGTCATGTTTTCAGTTTATTTACTTTATTAACAAAACACTCTTAGAAAAAAAAGGGTTCATTTGGGTTCTATATAGAACCATAGTGTTCTTTACTCAACTCCAATGAACCTTTTATGCTAAAAAGGTTCTATAATGACAAGAAAGAACCCTTTTGGCACAAAGGTTCTTGAGACTATTATTCATTTATATATTACATCATTCTGCAACATTTTGTATTTGTAATTAAATTATTGTTTGTAGTAACTTAATATCACATTTTAATCATGCTGATTTTTGGAGAAAAACTGAAATGGCACTCTTCATGTGATATTGATTAACTACATAAAGTGTTTCTAACCCCCATATCTTGAATTTTGTGATCATTCACATGCATTTATAAATGCATTTGAATACACCGAATAATGCAGTGAAAGAACGCACTCAAAATGCACACACACCACGCACACTAGTATGACTTCATCATGTAACTTAACATTAGCCTAGATGGATGCACTTTTTAGGCACAATTTAGTTTTTGAATATACTTGATACTGTTAAAAGGCACAGAAAGTTCACATATCACACCTAAACACGTGTGTAAAACGTAATTAGAACTACTAAATTAGTTAAAAATGCCTATCCATATACAGCTATGATTCCCGAACTGACTCAGATGATTCACGAACCTGCTCCAAAATTCCAAATTGACTCAAATGATTCGTGAACCCGCTACAAACTCCCGAACTGACTCAAATGATTCGTGATCCCCAAACTGACTCAAATGATTCGCGAACCCGCTACGAACTCCCGAACTGACTCAAATGATTCGCGAACCCGCTAAGAACTCCCGAACTGACTCAAATGATTTGCGATACCGCTCCAAACTCCCGAACTGACTCAAATGATTCGCGAACCCGCTACGAACTCCCGAACTGACTCAAATGATTTGCGATACCGCTCCAAACTCCCGAACTGACTCAAATGATTCTCGAACCCGCTGCGAACTCCAAAACTGAATCAAATGATTTGCGATCCCCAATCTGACTCAAATGATTCGCGATCCCGCTATGAACTCCTGAACTGACTCAAATGATTCACAACCTGAAGTTCCCATCCAAATCACATGACAACGCCAGCGCTACTATTGGCTTAGTTCTCTAATTTCATAACATTTTCTGATTTTAAGGAACGAAAAGTATGTTGTTAACAAAAAAAAAATCAATATATCCATTCCGAACTGCTTTCCACGTCGAAACATCCACGAACATAACCAGGTGAGCAGATCACTGACTCAAATGATTCGCGAACCCGCTTCGAACTCTCGAACTGACTCAAATGATTCGCGAACCCGCCACAAACTTATTCAAATGATTCGTGATCCCCAAACTGACTCAAATGATTCACGAACCCGCTTTGAACTCCCGAACTGACTCAAATGATTCGTGAACCCGCTACAAACTCCCGAAATGATTCAAATGATTCGTGATCCCGCTCCGAACTCCCGAATTGATTCATTTGAAAAAATAATTATATAATCAACACTTCCATGATTCGTTAATCTCGACAGCTGTAATAGTATATATATATATATATATATATATATATATATATATATATATATATATATATATATATATATATATATATACAGTACAGACCAAAAGTTTGGACACACTTTCTCATTCAAAGAGTTTTCTTTATTTTCATGACTATGAAAATTGTAGATTCACACTGAAGGCATCAAGGGCTATTTGACCAAGAAGGAGAGTGATGGGGTGCTGCACCAGATGACCTGGCCTCCACAGTCACCGGACCTGAACCCAATCCAGATGGTTTAGGGGTGAGCTGGACCACAGATAGAAGGCACAAGGGCCAACAAGTGCTAAGCATCTCTCGGGGAACTCCTTCAAGACTGTTGGAAGACCATTTCAGGTGACTACCTCTTGAAGCTCATCAAGAGAATGCCAAGAGTGTGCAAAGCAGTAATCAAAGCAAAAGGTGGCTACTTTGAATAATATGACATATTTTCAGTTGTTTCACACTTTTTTTGTTATGTATATAATTGCATATATAATTCCACATGCGTTAATTCATAGTTTTGATGCTTTCAGTGTGAATCTACAATTTTCATAGTCATGAAAATAAAGAAAACTCTTTGGATGGGAAGGTGTGTCCAAACTTGGTCTGTACTGTATACATATATATATATATATATATATATATATATTTGAGAGGGGTTCCACATGTAATACGCATTTCGTATGCAAAGATGTCAGCCAATCACAACAGTTGTCGTTTACTCACGAGTCTCAGAGCAGACACACCCCTTCAAACAGAGCAATCAAGCCAGAGGGCTAATATCAGGATATAAAAATGCTTTTTATTTCTAAATTTTAAATGTAAAAATCATACTAACAAAAGTACACCTAAGGAAACGTAAAAAAAAAGGAAATAATCCATGTCATGGGACCTTTAAGTACCAAGTCTATGTAAACTATTGAACGGAGTCATTTTTATAAAGTAAACTATTTTCTCTTGTGGACAATATATTTTATGTGAAATATCTGATTCAGGCTAGTACTAATTAAAAAATGAGATGCATTTTGTATGATCCCTCTTTTGTCAAAAATGTTTCACATTTTGTAGATTCTGCAAGATGTATGTAAACTTTTGACCTTATATCAGAATCAGAATCAGAATCAGAAAGAGCTTTATTGCCAAGTATGCTTACGCATACAAGGAATTTGTTTTAGTGACATAAGCTTCCAGTACACAGAGACAACAACACACAGACAAAAAAAAAAAAATGTACAAATTGGCAAATAAATAAGTGTATAAACAATTGTGCTATATGTGTGTATGTACATTATGCAGTCATACATGTGTGTGTGTGTGTGTGTGTATATATGGCAATAACATTTTTGTCCATATGTCATGTTTTTTTTTGCTTTGTTTTTTTTTAGAGACAAATGAAAAGGAGGGAACTGTCTTTAAGCTGTGAGTCACATTTACCTCAAAAACAGCATTGCAGAGGACTCTATTACTACTAGAACCAACTCAAGCACACAATGGTGACACATTTATAAGAACATTTCCCAGTGATATAAACATTTCCCTGTGGTAATTATTCAGATTATTCTCTTTATCTCATTGTGTAGCACTTGTTTAAAGGGTTTGTTCACACAAAAATTACAGTTCTGTCATTAATTACTCACCCTCATGTCGTTCTAAACCTGTAAGGTCTCCATTCATCTTCGGAACACAAATTAAGATATTTCTTGAAGAATTCCGAGACCTCTCTGACCTTTCAGCTGACACATAATAGCATGCGCTGCTCACGTTCAGTGCATGGATCCTCTCCAAAATAGCACCATGGTGAAATCAAGGAGACAATTTGTTGAATAAATTAGTTATATATATATATATATATATATGTACAAAAAGTATTCTCGTAGCTTCGTAAAATTATTGTTGAACCCCTGTTGTTACATGGATTATTTTACCGATCTTCTTGCCACGTTATTGGACCTATATCATTATAATTACATTGCTGTCTATGGAAGGGTCAGAGAGGTCTCAGAATTCATCAAAAATATATTAATTTGTGTTCCAAAGATGAACGAGGTGTCTTAAAAGTTTGGAACAACATGAGGGTGAGTAATTAATGACAAAATTTTTATTTTTGGTTGAACTTACCCTTTAAGCTTAGTGAATATTATGTACAGGAAGCACTAGAAGTAGAGCCTTGTACTGTTTGGGGTAGTGTACCAAATAAACCTTTAATTTTGCCTTTTTTGTGCATAAATTATCAAAAGGAAAGAAAAGATGCAAAGTGGCACATCTTTTGCATTGTTTTTTGTAGTAATTCAATTTTTTTAATGTGAATATTGTTTTAATAGAGTGCCTAGTACAGTAATTGTCTATACATCTAAATCAGTATGTTAAACGTTTTGTTGTCTTAAGAGCTTTCTATAACAACTTAAGAAAAAAAAATATCAGTGCCATAAGACAGTAAAATATTTATTTATTATGTAAGATGCTTGTAATGATTGCTTTAATGGTATTAATTATTTATTCTTAAATACAGTCATATTGAATTCTAGATATGTATGCAACTTATTTGTGTGTGTGTGTGTTAGCATACCGGTTTGTGTGTATGCGTGTGTATATATATATAAAAAATAGTTGATCCTCTACACATCTTTGGCCATTTTTTGCTATTTTAGTCCAGAAATAAGGTCAATATATTGTCAAATGTCAAAAATAACCATTCCATTAAATTCCTGGGGTCAGAATTGAAAATGTGTTCATTTGTCTCTGTATGTTGTTTACTTCTAATGTTATGCCACTTTCTATATAATTTTTTTTATTTTTCGGGTTCCGGTCGGGTGCAGCAAAGGGTTAAAAAAGAACCCTTTGGGACATTATTTCCGCTTGGTACCTGGCAGATTATGAAAATAAACACTTTAAGGATTAAAAAAAATCAGGTGGCATAAAAAAGCCGGGGGATGCGCATGGACCTCTATTTCCATCTGGACTAATATGTGTATATATATATATATATATATATATATATATATATACATATAAACATGAGTGAGTGAGTGAGTGAGCGTGCATCCAAAATGGTACTGGACCAGATCATTTAGGCCAAATCATCATAAAGGAACTCCCGAACTGATTCAAATGATTCGCGATCCCGCTTTGAACTCCCGAACTGACTCAAATGATTCGCGATCCCACTACGAACTCCCGAAATGATTCCAATGATTCGCGATCCGCAAACTGATTCAAATGATTCGAGAACCAGCTACGAACTCCCGAACTGATTCAAATGATTCGCGATCCCGCTTTGAACTCCCGAACTGACTCAAATGATTCGCGAACCCGCTACGAACTCCCAAACTGACTCAAATGATTCGCGAACCCGCTACGAACTCCCGAACTGATTCAAATGATTCGCGATCCCGCTTTGAACTCCCGGACTGACTCAAATGATTCGCGATCCCACTACGAACTCCCGAAATGATTCCAATGATTCGCGATCCGCAAACTGACTCAAATGATTCGAGAACCAGCTACGAACTCCCGAACTGATTCAAATGATTCGCGATCCCGCTTTGAACTCCCGAACTGATACAAATGATTCGTGATCCCCAAACTGAGTCAAATGGTTCACGAACGCGCTTTGAACTCCGGAATTGACGCAAATGATTCGCGATCCCGATCCGAACTCCCAGAATAACTCAAATGATTTGCAAACTCGCTTTGAACTCCCAAACTGACACAAATGATTCACAATCTGAAGTTCCCATCCAAATCAACACCGCCAGCACTACTTTTGGCTTAGTTCTCTAATTTCATAACATTTACTGATTTTAACGTACAAAAAGTATGTTATTAACAAATAAAATATCAATATTTCCATTCTGAACTGCTTTCCACGTCGAAACATCCATGAACATAACCAGGTGAGCAGATCACTCTCTCACTATTTGATTGCTCTAGTCTTTATCCACTCATCATCATCATCCACCAATCAGAACACACGAGAACTCTTTTACCACAGCTGCTGTGCTTCAAAAGCTTTTGCAGCAGCTGACACTTGTTTTCCAAAGCAGAGGAAATATATTTTTTTTTTTTTTTTTTTTTTTTTATCAAGAACAGGTCTGATGAGAAGAATATGATCTAAATGGATATTAAAGGAAAATAAATCCGGAAGATGGAGGTAGTGCAACAATAATGGATGCAAGCTGCCGATAAACCCTAAAGAAGAAGAAGAAGAAGACACTTGTTATGTTGGCTTGACAACATAATATATATTTTTAAGAGCTTCTTAAAATACTATATTACTCCGATATTATATCCAATATTATTTAACGCGTTAAATACGTGTTGTTTACACGTGAAAAATCAGGGGGTATTTAACGTGTATTTCACGTGTCAAATACACATGAAATACACGTGAAATACACGTGAAGTACATGTTAAAAATCAGTTTGAAGAGGTCAATGTCATTGGCTGCTGAGGACTTGGGTCAAACCACTTCTGTGAGCTTAGAGGGGTGTACCATTCATAGACAGGCAACCACCATTTAACATGCTATAGATCAGCTTATTCAGCCTTATTATTTAGTCTTTTTTCTTTTCTGTTTTGTATAGCCTATAGAAATAATATATTTAAGTTTCAGTTTTATGAAATATTTATTTTATAATAAATATTAATTAAAATTTTGTGGTGATAGTATAAAGTTTATAAAAGTTACAGTATTTTGTAATGAAACAGGACTTTTTGTTTAGCTCTTGACTCATCGAAGTATACTATATATAGTGTCCCTTCTTAAATTTTTCAGTAATGGGTGATAACTTAAAATATGTTGTCAGTACTATTAAAATAAGATTAAATTGAATGGTATTTAGGAGATTATGGTTTTTGCATGACTTATTTCGCATTCAGCTAGACGACCCTGTCGTAGCTGTTATCATAGCCTAGGCTTTTTTATTAAAAAAGAAAACAGCAAGGGACCATGGAAAAAGACTGTTGCAGGTGTATTTTTTTATGGTATTATTATTTTTTTTTTTTTTTGCAGCGGGGCAACTCAAGAATGTTGGGCACACAAGTACTGTGGCTCTTTTGCCCCATGGCCAAGATGGCCAAGCCAACATCAAAGTTAGTTCACTAACTTTTAATTCTAGTTTTCTCTGAGGTGGTTGAATCGCATCAGATTGTGGTTAATCTTGCAGATCATGACTTATATATCTACTCTTCCTCTCCCTGCAGTTTGGTAATATAAAGATTCCTCCTTTGAACTCCCACCTCTTCTGTGGGTTTTATTGTTCTGGGTGACTGGGTCTGAATTTGGGCTCCTGGTGTCTCACAAAAGAAACATTTTTAATCTCCAAGGTGAACGTTATGACAACGTGTATTAGCAGCGTTTTCTCAAGTTAAAGAAGTTGTTAACATGAACATCTGCTGTTTATTTCTCTCGATGTGCACACTTTTATAGCATTAAAATGTGTATTGTTTCATTTGGTTAACTGCAAGTGTTTAAAATCTCTTAACTTGTGGAGGACGCCAGCACACAGAAGCGTTCTTTGTTTACATTAGTTCAGAGGAAAACGCAGCCCTGAAGAGTTTTGTAAATAATAGCTTATACTGTAAAAGCCCGACATGCCAATAAAGCTTTTGATTATGCTATGTGACAGGAATTTTTTACTGGAAGTGCACTTTAGAGGTTGAATTTAACGATAACTAAATAAATATCCTAACCGAATAATAATAAATAGTAGAATTATAAATTAATAATTCGCTAGTTTAATTTGTAAATGAAAACATTTATTTATCACAGAACGTTAATTAGGTAAGGGGAAAATAACCATAACAATAAATATAAAAATATAGCCCTAATTAATATTAATATCAATTATATATGGCTAGCCTATATGAACGAATGAATAAATGAATGATGCATTTATATAGTGCTTTGTGTATTGTTGTCCACCCAAAGCGCTGTACAATCATGTGGGGTCTCTCCTCAACCACCAGCAATGTGCAGATATATATACCGTATTTTACGGACTATAAGTCACACTTTTTTCATAGTTTGGCTGGTCCTGCAACTTATAGTCAGGTGCGACTTATTTATCAAAATTAATTTGACATGAACCAAGAGAAAACATTACCATCTCCAGCCGCCAGAGGGCGCTCTATGCTGCACAGTGCTCCTGTAGTCTACCCCTGAGAACATAGAGCGCCCTCTCGCGGCTGGAGACGGTAATGTTTTGTCTTGGTCCTAAATAAATGCGATGAAACTTGAGTCGTAGACCTCTTTAATGATGTAAGTTATAGTTTATGAAGTGAATTGCATTATTTTACATTAAAACTAGCAGTAACTCTGAACTAATGTGAACAAAGAACGCTTCTGTGCGCTGGCGTCCTCCACAATGTAAGAGATTTTAAACACTTGCAGTTAACCAAATGAAACTATACACATTTTAATGCTATAAAAGTGTGCACATCGAGAGAAATAAACAGCAGATGTTCATGTTAACAACTACTTTAACTTGAGAAAACGCTATATATATATATATATATATATATATATATATATATATATATATATATATATAGGTCTAATTGAAAATTTCAGTTTCGGTTTTGTTCAGTTTGTCTAAAAACAAAAAACACAACACATTAAATAAATTAATAAATAATATTTAGATTGTAGTAGTAGTAGTAGTAGTAGTAGTAGTAGTAGTAGTAGTAGTAGTATTTTGCATATAACAGAAAATATGACACGTATTTCTAAAAGACATCACAAAAACATAAGTAATAGTCAGTAAAATGTAAAATTTACCCCTCTTTTTTATTTAATAATTTTTTACCTTAGGTGAAATTCTACATTCATGTAGCTAATCTAGTTTTGATATTAAAGTTACATGTTAAATATGGTTTTCATTGCTTAATTGATTCATTTGAATCCAAAATACAAGATTTAATCCAAACACACGTAAATCTTTTGAATATTATGAATATTATTTAGAATATTCATTTTTTATTTTTGTGATTTATACTGTTTAAAATTAAAACCCAAATGAAATGTATGAAAAACAAATATATTTGCCTGTAACAAATTTAACAATATATATATATATATATATTTTATTTGTACAAAGTATATATTTGTATTAGGTTATGCTGGATTTCATTTAATGGTGCTTCATAAGTTAATGTTTATTTGATTAATTATTACTGCCATCATTTTTTGGTGTATATCAGTAAGTAAATAACGTCTTAGAAAAAGTGTCTCACATAAAGCTAATAATTATACTAATGATAAAAACATTAATATTAAATGGATTCTACAGTATGTTTGTTATCATGTGGTTCATCATCTTTGTGTAAGTGCTGTGATGATCGTTATCCCAACAGATTCTGACATTGGTTTACTTTTCATATTTACACAAATAGGAACATTGAAGTCTCTGAAAAGTTTGTTCTCTAGTAAAGTGTAAACGCTCTCTTACAGGAGCCCCAGGACTGAGAGGAGATCAGGGAAGGAAGCTACTGTATCATCAAATATAGACAGTGATCCGGTAATGTGTTATGCATAACTCACCCAGCACAACTGTCTTTGGTTTGTTTGTGTCTGTGTGATTTTCACAAACTCTGACAGAACTTCTAATGCATCTACTACATTTTTTTATCAGCGAGTTGCCAGATATATTTCACTACCGATGATGAATCTACTGCAAATGATCGAGATGTGAGAGAGAGGTGTTAGTAATTATATAAAACTGATTCATTTTGCCTCATTAGTGCTGTTTGCTAATGCAACTATCACTGTTACTGATGTTCATTCATTTGTTAACTTAAACATTAATTAAGTCTCAAATCATGTGACTTGTTGCATTTTCTAAGCAATCAGATGCAAGATTTCCACTTGGCAGGCGATAAAACTTTTCAAAATCCCACACACTTACACTGGAGGCATATTTTTTGGAAGCACCCTGGCAACCACATAGCAACGCCCTGATGTCATGGTGGCGATTTTTACACATGCTTTTTTTTTTTTCAGAAAAACCATGTGTTTTCCCATCCAGGCTTTTTTAATTATGTTTAATCTTAACGTATCAGTTCACTGTAATCATTATGCTTTGTTCCCAGCTGTCCTCTCAGAGAGGTGAAATTATATCCAGTGAGACTCTCTGTACAGATATCTGAGAGAAAGTCCATGCATTTATGTATACGTTCATGCATTTTTTATGTAATACAGCAGGGAGTAAAGCCCGCCAATGTGAAGGTGCTCTATCTGTCATTCTTTCTATCTAGTGCTTTATATATCAGTCAATTAACTGGTAGTTCTTTATCTGTTTTCCATTCTTTCTATATAGTTGAATATATCATTCTTTCTATCATGCATTCATTCTAGAATTCCATATATCATTCTATTGCTCTTTAATTATTTCTATCGTTCTTTCTTTCTATCTAGCATTCTATATACCAGATAAACGATCATCAGTTCTTTATCTGTTCTTCATTCTATCTAGTGTTATACATTGTAAATAGGGGATGTAATATGTAAATGTGTTGTCAGACATCGCCCTGATTGGGTTCAAAAGCATCACATATTTAATAATCACATGACTTTTCACTCATGAAAACATTCTGCCATAGAGGCTCTGCATTTATATAATGCACATACTCTTACACAGCACTATTATATAAGCTCAACTATTTCTGATGCTCTGCTTATATTTCTCCCGTCTTCCTCCTCACTTGTGTCTTTCTTCTTCCTCTGCAGCCGAACATCATAATTACTTGCTGCCTCAAGTGAAAAAAAGTGATATTTTGTTCTGTAGATTAGCTTTTTTGTGCTGTGTTCTCATCAGAAACACAAGTATTATATGTTTGTTGCCTTAAAAAACTAATAGGGCACATTTAGTGATTTGAAGCATTTGTATTTTTAGGTTCGTTTAATTAATTCCGATCCTTATGAGCAAAAGTGACAGTGATGTTTGACTCAGAAAGCACCACTTATTATAGATCAGACCCTCAAAGGTCATTTGCATTGGTGCAACACATTTCCTGATTTATTAATAGACTCTAGTTACTTTGCCCTATTTTCTTCTCGAGCTGTAAACATTTGTGTGCCATTTCCAATCGGAGATGTCAGTGTTGTTTTGAGGTCGGTGATGTTTTGTGGTTTGTTCAGAGGAATGAAGACAGATCAGTTGATGCATATTGTAATTCCATAGAACACAGATCAAAATGCTAGTGGTTAATACAGTCTACATTTACTTTAACCCTTATGATATAGATTTTACATTCATGTCTTGGGCAGGTGCCTTTATTCAAAGTGACTTACATTGCATTCAATTTAGATGATTTATCAGTTCATGCATTCACTGCGAATCGAAACCATGGGTGTTTGAAAAGAAGGTGGAGGTTTTGCCATTTAGTAAATATTTGTGCAGGTCTGTGTAAAGACAGATAGAGATTATATGTCTTTGTGCATCCTTTGGTGAAGGTCGTAGGGGAGGAGGAATCAGCAAAGCAGAACGCAGTGTGGATGACGGTAATTTGTACAAGAAAAAAGGTACAGGCAAAGGTGAATTTGTTTGAGCAGTGAAGGGTGTCTGTTATTAATAAGAACATTAATTCCCACCACTGCATCTCTGCAATGCTTCTGTAATATTTTGCTGTTTTGGATTTATTTTCAACCATGCACTTATTTTTTTATTTATGCACTTACTTAAAAATACTATTATTTATATATGTACATATTTGTGTATTTATTTATTCCCTTATTTATTTTCACCTACACTTATTTTACACAATAATATTTGTATTTATTTATTTATTTTCACCTGCACTTTTTTTGCATATAATTATTTATTTACTTGTACCTACATTTATTTTATACACTATCATTTATTTATTTTAACCTACACTTATTTTGTACACTATTTAGTTGTGTATTTATTTTTCACCTAAACTTATTTGTATATTATGTATGTATATACATGTATTTATTTATTTACCCATCTATTATTTATTTAATGTTTTCTTTAGTGTGATCAATACGAAGAAAAAGTGGCTATTTAAGGTCTGTAAGAGAAAAGCATCTACAAAGATGACCTCCAAAAAGTAGTTTTGAGTTGTTGATTTTTTTTCTGAATTCATCTAAAAATAATTATAAAAAATAAAAAAGGGCTAGTAATAATGTGTTTGGTTTATGCTGTTTGTGCACTTTTTTGTATAGTTATTTTTATTAATCAATTAGAGATTCTCCTTTGAAATAACTGTTAATGAATATATTGTCTGTGCACTTCTCATGGTAGTGATATTTGAGTTGTTGCCTGTGAAGAGTTTTCCAAATCAAGCATTTTCTGCAGGGAAAATCTGCAGAAATGTTCTAATGTTAAATGAATGACAGTTTCCCAAATCTGTGGGAATCTGAGGAGTTTTATAGCACATCATCTCTGCCAATGAGATTTGTTTTCAGTCAGGATGTAATCTTAGAAGGTCGCTGCCTTCTTTACTTATGTAATATACAGCAAGGCAGTTTATTCAATTAGGAATGGAGCTATAAAGATGCTCAGAGTCACACAGCATTTACCCTGTCAGGAAGTAATGTGATTGTTCTGCAGGTCTTGTTCAAGCTCCCTGTGGCCTGATGGGATTGTTGCTGAACAGATTGTGCAGGTGTAAGAGGAGCGCGATTCAATGACGTGGCACCTGTCCAAAGTACTCAACAGCGACGCACGAGCCTCCGAGACACATCTGATCGCAAGGAGAAGTGCTGCTGCTACAAAACACCATCACATCTGAAGTGAGACACATTCCTGTGTTAGATAAATATTTTTTCACTGACCCTTGAGAGTTGCTGTTGCTATTATAATATCAGTGAAAGAGCGATTACTGCGGGAGCGTGGTGAAGCCAACAAGCTAATCAGTGTTGATTTCATGCCTAATTCATTTGTGAAGATGGGCTACCCTAGTGAGAAATAGATATTCTAAAATCTATACATTTATTTGATGCTTAGTATACTACCAATACATTTACACATTTATGTACTTAGTAAAAATACGCTGCAAGTGTACTTTTCATATACTTAAAGTCTGCTATATATTTACTCAATGCACTTTTGCGACAAAGCAACTGAACAACATTCATTAGGAAAACGTGCGTCAATAATGCAAAAATATGTCAATATGTCATTAAATGTTAGTAGATTTGAACAATACATTAAATAAATATATATATATAGGTAATAGGGTAATGTTGCATTTGTTTTAAGAATGCATTTGTGTCCATAACATATGGTACTATTCAAGGAATAGGAAAAGCATTACTATTTTACACAAAATAATGAAATATTAAATATTTAAAGATGGTGTGTGTGTGTGTGTGTTTTCCCCTCTATATTCAATTTATACTTTATAAAATATATTACAAATTAATAAAAAAAACTAAATATATAAAAATCTTTAAAAAGCATGTAAGCGTTTAATATTGTACACAGATTTTATATCAACTTGGATTTTCGTAATCACACAAAACCATTTATATTTAATTTATATAAAAACCCTTTATTTTTAACTGTTTTGTTATAAATATATTATAATTAAATGGTGTATTTTTAATTATGTTTTGCTGTGAATTATGATTCCCCATTACAATGCTTATTACCTCGACACAACACAACAGTGCATATTTTCTTACATTTTTTTTGTCATATATTATTCATCTTGCGAAATTAAATAGTAGAAATTAAACACTTTTCTCTGTTTTATATTTTAAGTCATTTTGTTGAATGCAATGACAGGAAGAGGAAGAGCAGTTCAGAATAAATCAGTATGTTAATTTTTATTAATATTCCTTGATTTGGCAAAATGCAATTTATTAATGCAATTGAAGTCATTCTTCGACCTCTTTTTTTTTTTTTTTTACATAATTGACTTAAAAGGCATTTTTCAAAATGCAAAAGGCAAGAAAAATGTTTAATTACAACTTTTCATTATTGTTTTTCGTATTCATTTTTATATTCCTAATGGATCTTTATATTCACTTTTATGTGTCTTTTTCTCCCTTTCCCCTCCACTTCTCTTTAAAGCCCTTTGAATTAGCATGAAAAGTGCTAAATCATTAAACTGGCCTTGCTATATGCTTCCTGGAAATGAAAGTCTGATGTAACTACTGGAATATTTTCTTTGTTCCAATCTTTTTTATTGCTTTCCCAATATGCCTTTTTATGAAGGATATGATATGATTTACGCAGCATTGATTTATTGCAGAGGATCCACCTAAAGGACGCTCTATGATCACAGCTCTGTTTTTCCAGTAGTTCCTTCTGCAATGAGCATCATTTACACAGACATTCACTACAATAAGAAACCTCTCCTTACTACCTGATAATAATGATTATTGCTCTTTTGTGGTTACATGCAGCCAGCGGAGCATCCATTTCAGCAGGGCCACATGGTTTATAAGGTATCAGGTAATCCCTGTTCAGTTTTACATGAGGTAAAGTAAACTTCATCTTCTGTAGTTCCACCTAAATGCTGCATGATATAGAGAACAAGGGATCTGTCTTAAATCCCATTGTGCATTGATGTGAGGTCATGTTTTATTTGATGGTAATGTCATCTACTACACTGACGATGGCCTTGCTTTCATATCCACATTATTTTATCCCCATATTATATTTTTTATCTCTTCTGAAATAACTAAACTATAATCAACTGATACAGTATTCTGATGGGAATCTTTTCCTCAAATTTAGCTTAGGGTACTTAAAATGTCTCATAAGTTTCATATCTGATTGAACTGAGGAAAGAGCGTCATTCCTGCTGCTTTACATTTCCACATCGTACACTAAGAGTTTGAGGTTGCAAAGATGTTTTTGAAAAATATGTTTCTTATGCTCACCAAGGCTGCATTTGTTTGATTAAAAGTACTGTAAAATTGTGAAATATTATTAGAATTTAAAATAACTATTTTCTATGTGAATACATTTTAAAATGTAATTTATTCCTGTGATTTCAAAGCTGTATTTTCAGCATCATTGCTGCAGTCTTCAGTGTCACATGATCCTTCAGAAATCATTTTAATATGCTGATTTGCTGCTCGAGAAACATTTCTGATCATCATCAATGTTGAAAACAGCTTAATATCTTTGTGCACCCCCCACCCCCACTCAGGATACTTTACTGTCATTTTTCATCAATTCAATGCATCCTTGTTAAATAAAAGTTTTTTATTTTTTTTCTTGATGTATTGAATAAAATAATAATTTTAAAATGTTAAAAATGGAAATCAGTTTGCAGTTGAGTGAACACTAGGGTGATTTTTAAAATAATACCACTAGTTAAAAAGTTTTGGGGAGTAATATTGCTTTAATGATAAATTAAAAAATGTTTTCTAATGTTAAAATAAGTGGATTTTTTAATTATTTCTTTTTGATCATATCAAAATAAAAATCCGTCAAATCAGACAAAATCTAAGGACTTCATTCAGATTAGAGGAAACAATCTGTTCATCATCACTGCACAATGAATGTTATGATTCTTTTCGTCTCCTCCTCATCAGTTATTGATGTAGAGGAGGTCACTTTAATTGGCTCCTCAGAGATCATCTCTCTCCCACAGCTATAAATGAGGAGCCATGAAAAGGACACAATCAATGGATTACAGTCATAAAATAATGGTGTAAAGAAACTCTGTGCACCACAACTACAAGATGTCGATCCCTGCAGGGAACTAAATGGTTATCAACATATGTTTCAGCCAACATAACTGACTGATCATCTGATAACACACTGTGCCATTTAAGTGAAATGTTTTACTGTGAAAATGACTAATTAACCCCTTAATGACAGATGCTGACAAGTGATTCCCGACTGCTTAGCTCATGTTATAATATTGTGTTAATTTAATACTGTAGAAAAGCATTTTAGACAGCATATGGAACATTCTGTCTCCCCGGGAAATGTGAATTACTTCATTTTTAGTGACTCTTCATGTGATCTTCATTAAAACACATGTTAGACCCACGTTGTCCTCTAACATTTCTCCCACAGCTGTATGAGCAAATAATTTCTTATTGAACAATGTTGTTGATTTAGCATGTATTGCAGCATTATTGAATTATGCATTTGCTATTATAGGGTATTATT
The DNA here is from genome assembly GCF_023724105.1 of Carassius gibelio. Classification (NCBI taxonomy): domain Eukaryota; kingdom Metazoa; phylum Chordata; class Actinopteri; order Cypriniformes; family Cyprinidae; genus Carassius; species Carassius gibelio. Next base: position 2,856,624 of record NC_068383.1, read on the forward strand.
TTGCTGACTTTATCTATGTTGTTGTTGTTGTTGTCTTCTAGAAATTAGGCCCTTTAAAACATCTTAAATCATAGCAGAAAGCCTTTTTATAGTCATGGCTTTAATGTTGCATGCATTGTCGTCCGTTGAATGTATTTCTGCCTTGTTTTCCAGTACAAATATCTACACATCCATAAATCAGAACATATTTACTTGATATATGCACTGTAAAAAAATTTTTGTTGTTTTTACAAAAACTTTTTGGCAGCTGTGGTTGCCAGAATAATTTTGTAAAAATACAGAAAACTGTAAACACATTTACGTCAAAAACTGTTAATTTTACAATATAAAGCTGTAATTTACAAACAAGAAAATGTGAATATAAACCAGTAAATTCAACAACACACAAAATTAAATCTGTTTTGTACCTTGAAAATACTGACAACCACCATAATAATAAAGATGGTACTGTATAAGAGAAAGCCACATGAAGTATCAAAGCTCATCACAAGTAGCTTCACCACAAGCAGAAGTATATATTAACATATAGAAGGTGCACATTTATGGAAACACAAAACACCATCATGGTAACACACGTGATACTTAAATAATGCAAAAAACTTTCATTAAGCAACAGAAGATGTAACATAAAGCTCAAATGTACATAACTGATAACAAGAACTATTTAAAAACATGATTATTTAAACAAAATACTTTCAAACGTGGAGTGTCACGCAGGGAATTCTGGGAATATCAGTTTACAGTTTTAGACTGTAAATTATACATTGATTTGTTCTTTTTTTACTTCTAAGAGCTGTATAATTAACAGAATTTTACTGTAAATTTACATTAAATGCTTTGTTAGATCTTTTACAGTTTTTCCCTGTATATAGTACGGGAACTTACTGTTAACCTATTATCAGTTTTTTTCCGTAGCGTTTTTACAAAATTTTACAGTTAAAATTACACTTATTTTTTACAGTGTGATGAAGATAGTTGAATTCTTGTTTTCTGGGAAATTGAACTAAATGAAGTGAGTTTATACTTAAAAGTGGACAAATATTTATTAATGAGGTATGCAAAATTTTTCTTTGCTGGTTGGCAGATATTCACTCACTGTAAAAAAGAGAGAGAGAGAGAGAAAGAGAAAGAGAAAGAGAGAGAAAATTTATTTTATGGTTTTATTTCCTTTCACCTTTAAATACAACACAACACATTGCAATGCATAATTCAAAATACAAGTAAAACACCTGAAAATCATTATCAAATAGTTCCCATTAGGACTTTTATTTATTTATTTATTCTTGCAGAGTTTTTCTTGTTTTAATTATAAATTTTTATTAATTTCTCGGAGAACAAAACTTCAAATCTTGTCATTTTATATCTCAATATATCTTTATTTAAGAATTTGAAAACAAGACAAAAATATTGAGAAAAAGCACACTTTTTGCCGTGTGATCAGAAGGTACAGTGAAAGTTATTTCCATATTCTAGTTGAGCCTTTTTTTTTGGTGTTTGAAATGTAAAAAAATATGTAAAAAGTAATGTGTTGGAAGTTGTATTTTTAATCTATGAAGTGTTACAGCTCAATGTCTGCTCTCTAGATATTTACAGAGACCACATTAAACTATAATGTTCCTGTTCCCTTTAATTTATTCCTGAACTTTTCTTTACTTGGCCTTAAAAACATCTCGATACTGTCTTAAATGTACTTTTATAAAACCTGCAGACTCCCTGGAATTATATCAAACACTGTTAATGCTTCATCAAGTTAGCTCAGTCAGATAAATGTGTATGTGTGTGTGCTGATGATAGGTGAACATGCTGTATCTCTAGATCAGAGCGTACTCTGCTGCTTGGTCTTTGCAGAATGACATCCTTATCAATAGTCTTCCCCAATGGCAACCCCTCCACAGATCTAACTCAGCCCCTCCACTGCTGTCAGCCTCCAGAGAGGCACTGTCATTTAATTGCTCAGCTAATTATAAACAGCAACATTCAGGGTGAATCTTGACAAGTTAGTGATAGATGCAACCATATGTTCTCTGCCTAAGCAGCGTCAATAGCGTAGAGAGACAGGCAGAGATTTTGTCATTAGCTAGACTCCTCTAGTCTCATCAGCAACTCTCTCTGTGTTCACAGTCAAGATGAAGTATATATGCATGACGATATTAGAGCAGGCAGAGAGCAAATTAGTACCAAATGAAATTAAAATTAGCTTTGGTGAATGAAACAGAGCATGAATTCAGCATTTTGTCTCTTAATACATGATTATTGTGTTATTACAAATTGTTAAAGTTGTAGTTCACCCAAAAATGAAGATTTGCCTGGGTTTGTTTCACAAGATGTTAATAGTGTCGTGTTTTTATTAGTTTTTTTGGACTCTCATTCTGACGGCACCCATTCACTGCAAAGGATTGTAGATACTAGCACTCATTGAGGGTGAGTATTTTCAACAAATTTTCATTTTTGGGTAAACCATTCCTTTAAGTCTATATTGAATGCTGTTTAACATGTAAGTAAATCAGATTATGTAAGTACAATAGGTTGTGAATGCCGTTTTGTGTTTGTTTATAGGAACTGCAACGTTATACATTTAAACTGCAGAGTAAGAGCTCCAAGTGTTGACACATTTCTGGCACTGAGATGCCAAAAGGAACAACATAATGATGAATCTGTGTTTTTGTGACAAAAGCCATTTCAGCAGTTAAACAGCTATAAATAATTCAGTTACATTTGCATTTATGCAGTTAGTATTTATCATGGTAACAATAAAACTGCATAAGAATCATATTTATGGCCAGAAAAGCCATGATATATACTGAATGCTGTGCATTATAATAATTAATAATAATGACCTTCTCAAAACTAGTAAATAATGCATTGTGGACACATTTTTTTTTAAGTCAGTTGGCATGAGCACTCATCAACAAAAAGGTTTATTAGAAGTGTTACTCTGGTAGTTTTGTCTTGTTTCTGGGCGAATCATTCTTGCAAGTGGATTTTTAACATTTGTCTAGCCATCTCTCAATGGTTTGACTGTTCTACAAATAAATGGTTATTTGGTTTCTCAAATAAATGTACAATGATGTTATTATTTATTCATTGACTAGATGCTTTTAGCCAAAAGCAATATATTAAGCATTCAGTCCACCACAGCTCTCAAATTGCATTCATTCTTATTGCTGCATCAAAATGGGACATATAAGCCGACACAAGGGAATATTTTCAGTGTATAACAATGGTAAATTCACTTATTTGCAAGCACTCAAGTCGTATAGATTACTTTTATGGTATCTTTGACAGTTACTGATATTTGAGCTCACAAAAAGGGGTTGGCAAACTTTTTTATGCGGACTTTGCTTGGTTTTGGAGATGTAAAGTTCATGCATGTGGCCTGAACAGCTATGAACTTTAATTATATGCGTGTCAACACACTTTGATTACATAGCTTTCCCATCTAAAATGCATCTAAACGTTTTTATCCCCAAGATCAGATCAGGTCTTCTGCTTAACACCTCATTATTCATATCACAGAATAAAAAGTCATTAGGGTTTGTAATGGACATGACATGAGTAAATGATGCAGTGATTTATGAGTGAGTGTATCGTTCATTCAAGTAGATGTTGTTAATCTGTATCAATCAGTACTTTGTTACCTACGCTGTAGCATGAAAACAGTGAGCTACAGTGTGACCTAACAATTCAGAAAACTACTGATTTGTGTAATCAAGCACTTACTGCATGAAAGACTCTGGATTTTAAACATGCCAGCCATTGCATTGCAGTCAGGCTCATCCATTACTGCGTCAGGTTTGGGGCAATGCTGGACACAGGTAATTATGCCATCGATTAATTTTCAGAAAGAAAAAACCCCAGCCCCACCTCTTGCTGTAACCGTGGTGCGCTCGAGCAGCTCTAATAGTGTAGTAGTTGTAGAAACGCGTGCCGCATCGTTTCCTCGTGATTCCTGGGGAGTCTGTGCCAACGCGTGCGCGAAATGGACTTACTAGGGAATGGAAGCAACATTTACCACATTTGTCACGTTATTGTCGACACGTTTCTCTTCAAGGCTGATGGTTTTGGCGGTTCCTTAGGATTTCGAGAGAAAAAGAGCGTGAAAAAGTGTCCCGCGCGCTCTTCGATTCAACATCTTCGCGTTTCCCTCCAAAACAACAAATTTACGAGCCAAAACAAAGACGAAATAAAACAGAATAGGCTGTTTGCTGCTCGAATGAAAGGCTTAGGGTGGAAAAGAGGGGGGTTGAATATTAAAAGCACTTAAGTGTAAAAATACATCTTTAATTATTGATTTATTTTTTAAACGAACACTAGCTGTGGATTTCATATTTTAAATTTAAATTTGATTAAGGACCATTGTTGTAAATTAAAAAGCATTGGAGATCTTCACTGTACTACTGTAGTGTAAATCATAGTGCGCACAGATTTGATCTAAACCAGATCAGCTTCATTGGGACTGCGGGTATCAAACATCCCACAGCGGATAGACTGGAGATCTGCCTCACAAACAAGTGCAAAAAATCTCCCTCAAATGGTCGCTAAAATGGTTGCATTTAGCCCGCTGTATCTTTCACTGAAGCTTAAATTAATGTGATTCACGTGCGAGAGATTTGGCGCAGCGACCCAAAGGAAGAGCTGGATGCTTCACCCGCAACATGGAAAAGCAGGAGGACACACTGCTGCATCCCAGAAATATAACACAACCAGGAGCCTTTGGAAATTCAAAGGATTTTAGCGTGCATCTGAACACTTTATAGGTGGATTTATGCGGATAAACAATCAATGCGATGGAGACGGAGATGGACGGAGAACTACTTTATTGAGCACGAGGGTGAGTCTTGCTATTTAACGAACTAAATCTACTAAAGCGGATCCACAAGTGGTGTTTTAAAAGACATTTACCTTAAAAAAAAAACTTGAATGATTTGTGTAGGTTATTTAGAAAGTGACAGTTTACAAGTAAATACGTAATTGACGTTAATAATCGACATATTGAGTTTTCTAAAACAGAAAGAAGAAATTTATTAAAGTCCTAAATCAGTTCTTTCTCGTATCTTGCCTGTTTAATGCAAATGATCCTATTGTTAACGTGCAATATCCTTGAAGAGCGGAGTTTCCAAAGCAGCAGCTCGAGAGGATCCGTGCCTTTGATAATGAGAAATGGATCAAGTGAGCTGGTAAGTGTATTAAATGAAGTCATTATCTCATGTAAAACTTCTCTGCTGTGTTTGATACGTATTATCCCATTATTAGCATGATCCCAGGAGGTCTTGGATTGTCCTGAAGGCGCAGCTCTAGAGGGTCCATGTCATTGCATTGGTCGCTGTCCACTGCGCCCGTGGTGCTGAAATCTGGATGATGCCGGCGCAGCGACTGCATTGCTGCCGCTCCCTTCACATTAACGAAGACAATGGGCGCTTTCTGCTGCTCGCTGTGCTCATCATCGTGTACCTGCTGTGTGGCGCTGCGGTGTTTTCCGCCATCGAGAGGCCGTCTGAGATGCGAGCACACCGGCGCTGGAACCGGACTCTCCTGAACTTTAGCGATACGTTCAATATCAGCTTACAAGATCTGGGCGCTTTCCTGAAAGAGTACGAGGCTGCGATTGCTGCTGGAGTTCGGGTCGATGCCCTTCGACCCAGATGGGATTTTACAGGGGCGTTTTATTTTGTTGGGACAGTGGTGTCTACTATTGGTAAGTTACCAAATGCAGGATTTTCTTTTGTGGGAATAACTATTCTTGATTATCCATGGTCTACTATAATATGATTCCAGTGCTTTTCTTAAAAGATACAGTAGTATACTCAAAAATGAAAATTTTTGCTCATATAGTTTCTGCAGTAATTAGTGCATTACTAACAGAGAATGTTCTCATGTTGTCAAAACTTTGGCTAAGGTTCTGTTCCAGTGACATTAATAGGACTTTGGTCTTTAATCGTGTTCTCAAAACATTATTATTTTAATGTTTAATGGAATTATTTATGGAATTGTTTTTTTTTCCTGAAATAGTTTAGTTTGACATTCGACTAATGCTTTACAAATTTTAGTACTTGTTTTAGAAAATTCAAAACTAATGTTGCAGTGTTTGCAAAATGATGAAATGCAACATTCCATTAGCATATAATAATAATAAAAAAAAATTCTGGTCATTTTGAATGTTCATAGAACATTTAGAAATAATGTTTTCATAACCTAATAGGAGTGTTGGCAAAACGTTCTATTTTTTAGTTCTATTTGTTTTTTGTTTTTAGCTGGGTACTGTGAGTATGGCTTTGTTTCTTCAGTTGATTGCAAAGGTACTACAAAATTTGAGGAAAACGAGAGCTGTCGAAACTCATTGCCTGAAAATCGTTTCAAAATCTCCTTTGTGCTTTTAGGTTTCAAACCTTATAAGTCCTGATAGACCAAAATTGAATATACAAATATGCATATATGTTAATTATACGTGAGAACTCTTGCATATAGTAGTAATATTATCAATATGATTTGTTTAGTCTTTAATTCATTTAAAGCTGTTGTGTGACTTTAGAGGACTTAGGATGCAAATAATATGGAATACTTATAGTGATTTTGTTTTTCCCTTTAGAGCTTGGCAGTATAAATCACTGTCTTCTTTCATTTTATTCAAAAGACATGTGAGAACAATTGGTTTTGTATTATTTTTGGGGTGAACTATCTCTTTAAGAGCTGCAATCCACTCGTATTTCACTCAGTTACTATGTCTAAAACCCTGCACATAAAAGGTTTCCCCAAAGATAGATATAAAATGCAATCTGTATCTATTTATGTGTGTGTTTTTATAGGTTTGTCTCGTCTAGTTTGCTTTTGCAGCACTATTTACCACTATTTACTACTGGGCTTATAAATGCAAAGTAGTACAGCAGCAATACATGTGCTGATTTATTTTTATCAGCAATAGCCTCTGGCACCTTGCTTGATTCCCTGACCTTTCATAGAAACTCACAGTGCACTTTTGCCTTGCCGAGGCAACATTTCCTTGCTCTCTGCAGAGACTTCACTTTTCCATTGGCATTTCCCCAGCATAAGTCCTCTGAAGACCAATAAACACCCTCTAGTGTTGACTCTCTCACCGGTACCAGGCTGCGGCTAAGCCAAGCAAAGCCAAGCCAACTCCCTGCTGGACTTCTGCATTCAGGACCAAGCCTAAGGCTTGCAGTTTGCTGTGGGGCTCATGTCCCAAAAACCAAATGTGCTGATGCCCACATGTCCTGGATAACATTTACCCTGTTATAGGTCACTAAAGAGCAAGTATCCCTCCGAGGCAGCCCTCTGGTTATTGTGTATATTTGCTTCCTACGGACCTTGGCTCCTGTTTTACACTTTCCATCTGCAGTGAGTAATCAATAGCCGTGCACTTTGTAGTCCTGAGTAATGTATTCAGCAGTACTTTCACTGAAGCAGCTTCACGCAACCTCAGATGCTCTACAGATAGCCGATGACCGCCTCCACAAATGAAAAATAGGGTGTAGACTGACAGCGAGGCCATTCTCTGTCAGGTTTGAATGCTACTCTCCCTGGCTCAAAAGCATGTCAGTCTGTGTTCCTCTGATATTTCGTCCCAGCAGGCAGTGGTTTGCAGATGTTTACACTCCAGACAGTGAGATGATGAAGCTGTCTGAGACATGCAGATCCACGCTTGGCAAACCCTGAATGCTATTGAGATTCTGAACACTTAATTATAATTAATTACGGAGACTTTAAAATAAGCTCCTTAAATATGAATTTGCTCATTTACTCATCCGTTCCAAACTCGATGAGTTCCTTTCTTATGTGTCAACTAAAGATGTTTAGTAAGTAATTTCCTATACAGCAAAAACTCAAAAAAAAAAAAAAAAAGTACCAAAGATTTTAAGTATAATGCATGACCGATCTTTTTTTATTTTAAACAAAGCTTTATTGTAACTACTATTTATTCTCTAAATGCCGTGTAAAACAAATGTGGTTGATTTACAGTACATTCTCGCAGGCAGAACCCTCTGTGGGGCTTCTAAAAGGCAACACAGTCTAGCAAGTATAATGATACTTTATTTAGCAGCTAAGCTTAAATTAATGTGTGTTTTGTGGATTCTATTTCCATCTCAGTCTCCAACATACCTTTAATCTCAGTGTGAAGTCTCTATTTACCTCCCGCCTCCAGAAGAGCTTCAAAGTCAGTAAATGTGAGGTGCTCAGTCTTTATCATGACGGGGGTTTTCTAGGGATGACGCGGGCACTTCCTCTTCATCTAAGCCAAACACCTGCCATTTCACACACAGTGAGACATTATTATAGGGAACCATTTATTTGCCAGTTAATCACTGTTTTAATCCATTTAATACATGGTTCATGCATTATGTGCAGTACTGTTCAAAACTATGAGATCGTCTACGATTTTGTAATGTTTTTGAACATTAAAAAAGTATTAAAAGGAAACCATGATTGATTTTATTCTTCATGATTATTTGAAAATTAGAGAATTCAAAAGAACAGCATTTATATAACATTATAAATGTCTTTACTCTCATTCAATTTCATGCATGCATGCTGAATAAAGACTTACCACAAATTTCTTAACATAAGTACATGGGGCAGAGCAGACTTTTAAAATGTATACTATATACAGGTGCTGGTCATATAATTAAAATATCATCAAAAAGTTGATTTATTTCACTAATTCCATTCAAAAAGTGAAACTTGTATATTATATTGATATATTACACACAGACTGATATATTTCAAATATTTATTTATTTTAATTCTGATGATTATAACTGACAACTAAGGAAAATCCCAAATCCAGTTTCTCAGAAAATTAGAATATTGTGAAAAGGTTCAATATTGAAGACACCTGGTGCCACACTCTAATCAGCTAATTAACGCAAAACACCTGCAAAGCCTATAAATGATCTCTCAGTCTAGTTCTGTAGGCTACACAATGCATGGGGAAGACTGCTGACTTGACAGTTGTCCAAAAGACGACCATTGACACCTTTCACAAGGAGGGCAAGACACAAAAGGTCATTGCAAAAGAGGCTGGCTGTTCATAGAGCTCTGTGTCATAGCACAAAATAATAGAGAGGTGAAGGGAAGGAAAAGATGTGGTAGAAAAATGTACAAGCAATTGGGTTAACAGCACCTAGGAGAGGATTGTGAAACAAAACCCATTCATAAATTTGGGGGAGATTCACAAAGAGTGGACTGAACCACTACGCACAGACTTATGCAAGACATGGGTTTCAGCAGCGTTTCGCTTCAAAAAGGACTGGACTGCTGCGAAGTAGTCCAAAGTTATGTTCTCTGATTAAAGTAAGTTTAGCATTTCCTTTGGAAATCAGGGTCCCAGAGTCTGGAGGAAGAGAGGCACACAATCCATGTTGCTTGAGCTCCAGTGTAAAGTTTCCACAGTCAGTGATGGTTTGGGTGCCATCTCATCTGCTGGTGTTGGTCCACTGTGTTTTCTGAGGTCAACACAGCTGTATACCAGGAGGTTTTAGATCATGCTTCCTGCTGCTGACCAACTTTATGGAGATGCAGATTTGATTTTCCAGCACGACTTGGCCCCTGCACACAGTGCTAAAGCTACCAGTACCTAGTCTAAGGACCATGGTATCCCTGTTCTTAATTGGCCAGCAAACTCGCCTGACCTTAACCCCATAGAGAATATATGGGGTATTGTGAAGAGGAAGATGTGATATGCCATACCCAAGAATGCAGAAGAGCTGAAGGCCACTATCAGATCAACCTGAGCTCTCATAACACCTGAGCAGTGCCACAGACTGATCGACTCCATGCCACGCCGCATTGCTGCAGTAATTCAGACAAAAGGAGCCACAATTAAGTATTGAGTGTTGCACATGCTCATCATTTTCATGTTCATACTTTCATACAAGATTTCTAAAAGTCCTTTCTTTGTATTGGTCTTAAGTTATATTCAAATTTTCTGAGATACTACATTTACATTTACATTTATTCATTTAGCAGACGCTTTTATCCAAAGCGACTTACAGATGAAGACAGTGGAAGCAATCAAAAACAACAAAAAGAACAATGATATATAAGTGCTAAAACAAGTCTCAGTTAGGTTAACACAGTACACGTAGCATGGGATTTTAAATAATATAATAAATAAAAAGAAAACAGATAGAATGAAAAAAAAAAAATTGAATTAGGGATTTTCCTAATAAGTTCTCATAAGTTGTCAGTAATAATCATTAACATTAAAATAAATAAAAATTTGAAATATATCAGTCTGTGTGTAATGAATGAATTTAATATACAAGTTTCACTTTTTGAATAGAATTAGTGAAATATTTTTTTTTTGATGATATTCTAATTATATGACCAGCACCTGTATATACTTAACATGAATACTAGTATGCACCACAAAAGAAAACTAGAAGCATGTTGATCAATAAAAGTTTAAGATGCATCATTTAAATCAAACAGAATAACCACTTTGTTAATTCAATTTTCATAGTCTGTTAGTAGAAGAGAATCCTGCTCAGCGCTTGAACAGGTTTACTATAAATAGAACCACTTTATGAATCACAAACATTAATTGGCTGTTTATGTTTACGTTTGCATTTATTTAATTAAGGGTGCAGCCTTTATACAGTATGCGGAGCTTGATAATTATAGATCAAGTGTAGTCTAGTACAGGGGTTTTATATAACCATGGATCGACCTAAAATTATCTCAAATTTTCCTGAAATAGTATACCAGTTTAACTAGTGAAAAATCAATATTACAAATATGTGTTAAATAAAATTTGGAAAATATTTAGTTTCTATTTTCATTAGATTATTACATCTTTTTTTCTGTACTGATAGATGCATTGCTTATTTAAAGTCGAGATGAAACTAAAATTGCAATCGAAATTTCTTCCCTATTGTGACGTATTACCAAGTGAAATGGCTTCTCAAATGAAAAAAAAAAAATGCATGGCAGAACTTGATTTTTTTGTCCATCAGGGATTGAATGGATTGTTCTAGTTTGTTAATTGCTATATTACACTGGTGCACACATCATCTAAATAGGATTACGAGGGCATATGAACTAAAAAAAAATGTGCACAGATATATATTTTATAATAAATGCTGTGAGGTTCCATTAAAATAATTTCTCCTTCATTTTTTTATTATTATTTTAATTTCAATCTTCTTTCCACATTTTTACTCTGTTTTTATCTAAACTTTTCTCTAGATCTCCCTTGCACCGTTTGAAACCCCCTAGTTTTGTAAGACATTTACTGTAGTTTATTTTGAGAACAGCCTGAGAATGAAAGCCTTGGATGTTGGACGTCATGTTGCATAAGAATCAAATTTGTCTCAGATGTTGCTCCTAAAATACCTTAGGAGAAACATAAATAGACACGGCTGAGTCAAGTAATTTGTATTGTTGTTTATGACGAAGTCATGTTACACATTTCAGTGTCTGAATGATGAGTTATCATTGCGACTGCAGTCTGCAGTGTATACTGCCAATCTTGGCTTTGCAGGCTTCTGGAGGAGAACTGTATTGCTCAGGAGATATATAAAGAGTTCTTCATTATGTTTAATATACATATCAAGTTTAGCAAATGAGCACTGTTTAAGATATTGCTGGGGAGAAACATGTGAGTCTTTTTCTTTAAAAGAAACATCTCTGTCTGAACTTTGGCTGAAGCTCTTCACTTAATCTTACTGTCACGTGGGAACAATTGAGATTTTAAAGAAGAACTCGGTTATGATTTTTATTCCCCATTGGAACAAAAGGAGATTTTTTGGCCTGATTTAAAATTGGCAAAGTTGGAACATTTTCTCAGTGTAAATGTCAAAAGATGTGGGAAAAAAGCTGAAAACGAGTTGACAATGCAGGTTTAAATGAATCTAGATCTGGCCATCGCCTCCTTTTGACCTGTGTTGCGACGGAGCTATTAGGTTTGGTTGGAGGACGCTGATAGAATAGAAGTGCGTACAGTATTCATGTGAGCTCAGACTATTACACACCTGTCTGAACAGAAACTGATTTCTGGAGACTCTCAGGAGAGACAAGCTGAAGCATGTTTCTTCTGGTTTTACTCATTAATGTTACCTTTTAAGAATATATCATGTTGCTTTTTCTTTTGCACACACTTTGTGTTTTCGGACTTTACAATCCTTTTTGTGTTCCACAGAAAAAGACAGCTAGCCATATTTTAAACATATTCATCCTCTTTAACTGAATAAATGTAATTGATTTCACAATGAACATGAATTTATGCTGATTCTAAGCAAAATGAATAAATGAATTTGGAAAATATGATTTAAATAAAATCAAATAGGTGCAAATATTTAATAATGACACTTAGTTTGATATTTTGTAGAGTAATGCAACAATAATAATAATTATTATTTTATATTAATACTACTACTAAAAATAATAATAATTGTTTATTTTATAATATATATATATATATATGAATATATATATATATATATATATATATATATATATATATATATATATATATATATATATATATATATATATATATATATATATATATATATTTGATTATATGCATTTTCTAAATAAAATTATTTAAATAAAGTAAAAATAGATTAAAATAGTTTATTAACTATGCCAAGGTTTTTTTTTTATTTTCATAATCATACCTATAATAGCTGTTTCATTTATGCATGACTGACAAAGAACCATTGCATTAAGTTTAGTAGCTTGGTGGAACAAACAATTTTCAATTACGATAGTTAAAACGTATAAATTGGATTTATTGAATATAAATATATAATCCTGTTTATATTTAAAACTTCACTTTATAAGTGCTATTACAGAAATCTGACCTCTTTCATTTATATATGACTGACACTTATGCATAACATTTTTATTTATAACAGGTTTATTTCTTTTTTTTTGAACTATGCAATCCAAATGGACAGAAACTGTTTTTTTTGTTACTGCGTGAGTAAATAATGTCCGGATTTTTTTTTTATTAGGGGGTGATCTTCTCCTTTAAAGCCGGCTGACGTAGGTCAAACAGACAGTTGTGTGAGTAAACCTCGGGGATCCCCATTGCAGACTCGTCTTTCTCTCATCGCTCTCTCCCGTGTCGTAGTAATCAGTGCAGTTGGCTCCGGTTACTCCTCAGTGAGCTGCGTGTTTGATTGGATCATGCATCATTGTCTCCTCAGTGATATTCTCTTCCTCCTCAGACTCATCTAGCAATATAACCTGCTTGGCTAATGCAGAGGAATGGATTGCCTCTTTTCCCCGTCCCTCTTATCACGCTCTCTCTCCTTCAATCTCATTGTGTTCCATCACATGCTGTTTGCACTGATAGACTTCACATTGCAGGTCAGAGAATTATGATACAATGATTTGCAAGTGTTATCCATTAAAATATCATCTGGGTCAATGAAATGCAGTGTTTCATTCAGAAGGGCCAATGTAGTTGCCAAGCTTCACGGCGGCTGTTTTTTTAGTAGTAGTTTACAGTGTACTGTATTCACTTTATTGTGTAACCCAGAAGTAAGCTATTTTCTGTGAATGCGCAAGACTTCTGATTCATTAGTCATTACAGAACGAGAAGAATTACAAAAGGCAATGGTAAAATGATCTGAATCATGTGAATATAATGCAATTAAATGAATTTAAAATAAATGAATGATAACATGATACTCCGAGAGTCCTCTATCTCTCTCTCTCTCTCTCTCTCTCTCTCTGATCTCTTGGGTTGCTCAGTAAAAACAGAGGGCTGGAAAATGTCAAAGTTAAAAATGGAAGAGGGCATGCAGCCACAAAAAAGGTGTGTGTGCTGTTCTCAACAGTGTTTACTCAAGCACAGATACTGAATGAGGCGAGACCAGACAGAATGTGATTACGTTTTTTTTTAATAGTTTGATTAATATTTGTTATTTACTTAGGTTCATTCTGGTTGGGTGGATCTTATGGCCGGGTTATATATTGTTTTAATGTCATTTTAATGGCAATTACTATAATATAGAGAATCATTTCACTTTTTATTTTTTGAAAGATTAAGGCATTCTTACGCTATTTTCTGGAAATACTGAAGATTCTCGTATCATTTATCATGTGTTTTAGTCATTCTGAGCATTAATTCTGCATGAAAAGGACACAAGCATCATAAAGCTATAGGTCATGAGACTGTTGTGATGCTTTCACCCCTCTGTATGCTGCTTTATGTTCATTTATGTTTTATGTTCTTTTGTATGTAGATATATGTTTGTAAAATTGTTTGGAACTGAATTGACTTTTTAAACGGTCTGTAATAGACACTGTTTAAAATAAAGATTCTTTATTTCCATTGATGATTCCATTAAGAAATTTTAATTTTCATGGAACTTTTCCATTCCACAAAAGGTTTTTTTTTATAGTGGAAAAAAATTATTTCGATTTGTAAAATGTTCTTCACACTAAGAAAAAAAAAAGTTCTGTTAAGAACTGTTCACTAAAGGACAAAAATAAAAATAAAAAAGCCCTTTTTGGATTGTTTATTTTTAATAGTGTCGCAAGAATGACTTTTGTTTGCAGATATATTCCATTATAGTGTCTGAGTATATAGATTCAACTTTAAACTATTTAAATAAGAGGATTTAAGCTTGCACCGTGGCCAAGAATGATTCGTAAACAGTTGCTTTTATGCATCATAATTCCTGCAAATCTGTGATGCTGAACTGAAGCTGGTCGTCAGTGAAATATTAAGATTAGCTAGATTTAAATGTGTAAAAGTAATGTGATTGTGATTGGTTTGCCTTTTCAAATCCTGCCACAACAATGTATGCAGTAGCTGTGGTTTTTAGTTATAAAGTCATTATTATGTGATTGCTAGGTTGTTTTTGCAAACATCACTAATGATTTGCACTACACAACTCATAATCTTTAGAGTGATCTTTGCATTTATAGCCACAGAGCAGTTGAGATAAACACAAAAACCCACGCAGTGACAAATCAGTGTCAGGAAAAGCCGCCCATCCCAATTCTACATTTATCTCTGGCCTGCATCCCCTAAGTCACCCATTCACATGCCCTTGATCCATGTATGTGATCTGCCCTGGCAAACACACAAAGACTGTAAATAAATCTCAATGCAGAGTGTTCCCATCTGAGGATGGCGTCTGCATACACAGAGGATCAATCACACACAGCACAGCATGAAGCAGACAGCTATTACTTTAAGTAAAACCACAGATTTGTTGTTGTCACAGCATTATCTACAGACCACGATAAACTCATAAACCTCCTCACTGAATGTAAATACACAGCAACTGAAATGAAACACAAATCTCATCAGCATCCGAGATATTGGTTTGATCGGAAAGGTCAATATTTGTAAAACTAATATTCTGAGTGACAAGCCAACAATCCATCATTAAAGGGACAGTACACCTAAAAAAAAAAAAAAAAACATTCACTCACTCTCATGTCAATAATTACAAACCTGTTAAACAAATAATATATATATAAATAGAAAGAGAGAGAGAGAGAGAGAGAGAGAGAGGGAGAGACAGAGAGAGAGCAGTTTTGACTTTCTCTAAAACATATACTTTTGTGGGGGTCAGTAATTTTAATTTTTTGGGGGTCAACTACACTTTAATGAGAAATGCTGCCACGTGAAATGTTTCCAGGAAAGCTGGCACACTCTCTTTTTTGAAGGAATTGTAGCTTGGCAACTAAACATTTACCTTTTAAATCAAAAGAAACCAAACCTACACTAAATTAGGAAGCAATTATACTGGGGTTTAGTGCTTTTATTAACCTGTACGACATTGCCCTTGTAGTCTATCATTGCTAAAAGTGGTGTGTGTGTGTGTGTGTGTGTGTGGCTTGTTTTTGCAATTTTTACTTAAGTGGATTTTTCTGTTAAAACTGAATCCTTGATTGAACGCTGGTTATTGCCGGGTTGCACCTGTCCTCGTTTTGTGAAATGGTATCGGGTCATTACTAAAGCGACCAGGAGGAGCTTTGCAGATCCTGCAGTTCTGACCATTATTGAAACTTTTGACTATCTTTTTATCACATTTAAAACTGTCTGGAGAGGCAGCTTGAGAACTCTGCAGTGCATCAGCATTATTCTTCAGATTCTGGGCATGGTGTTCCCTCCAGTGCCAGTGTAAATTTAGATGCCTGTTCTACACAGCATCGAAGAGCTTTCTTTTTATTTATTTTTTACCTCAACTGTGTAAAGTTCATTTCAGTCTCAGCTGGAAGACCTACAGACCCGTCACAAATTGCTCACTGTATTGCGCACGAATCTAGAAAGGCACAAGCATCAGTTAGATTACCTCACTGCAAGCAGCTTTAAGCAGCACAGGTTTTTGTCCAGGAAAATGATATTGTATTTAAAGCTAGTGGGTTAATATTACACTGTGTATGATTTACTTTGAAACAAAATAAATTGCTAGTAAATTTCATGAATAATTGTAAAGAAACGACAAGTAAATTAACCTGAAGAAAAACTGAAATAGTATTTCCTTGTAAAACATACTGCGATATTGCATTTACAACTTTACAGACTATACAGAATATGCTTTTGAGATGAATTGTAAATAAAACTTTATTATTGGATTATACTGTTTCCGTGTTTCACATTTAGTCCATTGTGTTACCGGCAGTTTTTTATTTATTATTATTATTTATTAATTATTTGTAAATGATAACATTTACTAACAATTTCTAAGTGTAAATTCCAAGTAAATCCTATACTATAGTTTTTGTCAGTGTGTGAAACCATTAGCACCACTGATGCATTTTTCTATTGTTGTTAACTCAGACTATTTCAGGTCACTTTAAGTATCTCATCTGGTGTTAGTAGCTGATCAAGATGCCCAAGAACAGTTCTGAAAGCCAGGGAGTCAGTCAGGGTCAGTGGTTATCTATATTACCAATTAACTAGTGATGGATAGACACATTTTTCTTAAATGCAAGAACTATATATGTGTGGTTTTAGCCATTAGCTTTGACCTTTTCCAGACTCTCCCTCTCTCTGTTTCACTTCCACGTGAACTCAAGCATGTCTCTGTGCTAATATCTCCAGCTCTTTTTAATTTACAGACAGCGTCATAGATCGAGTGCACTCCACTCCTGTTGGGAAAGAGCAGGACATTCGGAGTGTGTCATGAGCGCTATCCGAGTATGAATGAACTGGAATTGGCTCTCTAATGCATGATGTGTTTTATATGCTGTGCTCATTGAGTCACATGAAAGATTTTATGCAGATACAAGTGCTTTTGTTCAGCCTTTAGAAAATGCCCGGAGGGACAGGTGTGTTTGCTCTGGGAAAGGGCCACGCTTTGTACACTTTTGCTGAGTCTATGTTTAAACTGATTTTTGTATATAAAATGCCAAGCAGACATGAATGGGAAGCACAGACTACTCTCACAAAATTCAACCGTTCAGTGCACCAGATTTCAACAGGTTCTGCAGAACTTGTACGCAGAAACTTTCTCATAAAAAACGCATGTGTTTTAAGCACAATGTGTAAATTGTATGCTGTAATACCACGCTAGGCCACTAGGGATACCATGATATGGATCTCCAGTTTACATTTTTCTTAATAAATCATGTAGCATACTTAAAAAGTCATATACAAATTGAGTGTTTTTGTCGTGTTTTCGAGTTAAAATATCAAAAAAAGCAATGCTACATAAAAAATTTTCATACATTGTGTCTTTAATACATATTTTGACAGATTTTTTTTTTTTTTTTTTGTTAACCTGCAGTACATCCCTTATGAAAATTTACCATGGTTTTACTACAAATATATATTTCTGTAGTATGCTATGCAAAGTTTCAAATTGTCTGTATGCATAAAATACATGCACGATCTACTACATTTCTTAATTTGTTCATTGCAAGACTATACAAGACAGTCTGGAGCTTTGTGTCACAAACTTAAATAAAGAAAGGGCAATGCACTTCTTTTGTTTTATGCAGTATAAGGTTAAAAAGGCTGGAACCTTTTTGCAATAACATGGGCTTCTTAACCTTACGAATACAGCTGAGATAAATGCAATTCTTTTAAGATGTACTGTATAAAAATCTGTCATGCACGCGAGTAATCTTTCGCGGCATACTGCACAAACAACTGTAAGTTTCTTTGGCAGACTGTGAAAACAAGTCTGAGTCGATAAGGAAATAAATGCAGAAGGAGAGGCAGCACTGCTCAGTTTCTCAACTATAAATCAATGAAGGAACAGACGGGTGTTGAGCTCTCTGTAGTGCTCTGTGTAAAATTAAATACTGACAGACACTCGAACAAACCAGACAGTGTTCAGGCCTCATGACGACTGACTTGATTAATACGGCAACAATAAGTAAGAAGAAGCATAGAGTTCTGTGTTTGTGCTTCTTTGTAATGCCCTGTTAATAATGAGTGGCCATTAATTAACCATTTATTCAAAGAGAATGATGGGAATTGTAGTTTTGTCAGCTCAGAAGTGATTTTCTCACCCTCAAGCCATCCAAGATTAAAGTATGTTTCTTCATCAGAACAGATTTGGAGAAATGTAGCATTGCATCACTTGCTCAACAATGGATGCTCTGCAGTGAATGGGTGCCGTCAGAATTAGAGTCCAAACAGCTGATAAAAACATCACAATAATCCACACCACTCCAGTAATATCATGTGAAGTGAAAAGCTGTGTTTTTTTGTAAGAAACAAATCAGTCAATAAGCTGTTTTTACTTCAAAACCATAATGTTTGTAATTCATAATAAGGCATTGGAAAAGTCCATCTACTCTTGTTTTCTTCTCACATCAAAATCCATCCACATATTTGTTTAGAACTTTTTTGTCTTCATCTTATTTCTCTCTTGATTCAGACAAGATAACTTGATAACAAAAGATAACAAGATAACAAAATAATTTTAATTGAAGAAAGTGTTATGGACTTTTAGTTTTAAGTTTAAAAAGTGCCTTGATGGATTTTTTTTTTCTTTCCAACATGGAGCTTTTCTCTTTACAATATGTTACTGATGGACTGGAGTGCTGTGGATTACTTGTGGATTATTGTGATGTTTTTATCAGCTGTTTGGACTCTGATTCTGACGGCACCCATTCACTGCAGAGCATTCATTGATGAGCAAGTGATGCAATGCTACATTTCTCCAAATCTGATGAAGAAACAAAATCATCCTAATCTTGGATGGCTTAAGAGTGAGCACATTTTCAACTAATTTTCATTTTTGGCTGAACTATTTCTTTGACTGTTCAAGTGATAAAGCTGTTTACCTCACTCTTTTGAATTGCACCGTGAGCTTTTGGTTCAGATGCAGTGTGAATCTCTTTTCTAATGTATTCTGGGCTCTTCCATTCGTCCAGCAAATGCAGCGAGGTCTCTACTGTTCGAACGCTGTATGACTTCCTCAGTTCAAAACCAGCTTCACCGTATGCTCTCGTCAGGGTGCAGGTGAGCTTTTCCATCCAAACGCTGTGTGAAAGCCCATGTTTGAACACAGTATGGGCTTCGGACACAGTACAAAGAACCATTTAAACAAAGATACCAGAAAGGAAATCCTGAAAATGTATAAAAGCTTTTTTTAATGACTCTTACCGAGATCTCAAGGACAAGGCAGTCTGTGGGAACATAATTCTCTTATATATATATATATATATATATATATATATATATATATATATATATATATATATACTAATAAAGTTACTTTGTCAGACTTATTTTAGTTTTATTTATATCCAATTATAGTTGAAATTTCAAATGATCTTTTATTTTTGTATGTTCAGAGTAAAATAAACATACTTTCTGTATATTTTTATTTTAGTTTATTTTGAAGTAATTTTTGTTTTATGCTTTCGTGATTTTTGTTTTTTCTATTTCCATTTTGATTTATTTTCAATTTTAAATTAATTTTAGTTCTACTTCACTTATTACAAATTATTTAAAAAGATAGTCTATGTCCGGCTTAATTAATCATATTTATATACTTTTATAGTATTTTGTATTAGCTTTTATTTTTATATTTAAGTATAAAATAAACACATTTTTGGGTATTATTTTATATATTTGTATATTTAAATTTTAGACTAAGGTTGAAGTAATTTTTTATGCTTTTGTCATTTTCTTATATATATATTTATTTTTAGCTTTATTTTTAGTTAAGTTTTTTTTGTTGGTATTTTTAGTTTTCAATTGATATTTTAATATAAAAAAATATATAATTTAATAATCCTAAACATAAAAAAGGTATTAATTTAATATTGTTCATTTCAACTTTATATACATTTTATTAGTTTTAGTTAACAATAAAAATACCGCTCTCTGTAGGCGTTTGGCCTCTAACTATTTTAGAGAGAAATATTTAGTTGAACGCTTTAGAAAATGCTGGAATGTTTATGCTGTTTTTAATTTCTGTTTTTTTTTATTTATGCACATTTATATATAGTGTGATTTTGGCTCCATATGATGTCAGAGTCACCTAAAATAGATATTTATTGTTTCTGTGAGAGATAAATACTTATTTGATTGCAAAAATGCTTTATGCAGTATGTGAGAGATTTTGCCCCAGTCAGTGTAAGTGCACACTACAAGCCCAGAGCTTGTCAGTCTTTCATGATTTATAACTGTGACAAGAAGCCCCAGATCACAGCCAGATAACAGCAAGTTACAGATCCAGATGCCTAGTTTGAAATCTCTCCGATGTCTCTGACTAACAAAAGCAACAACCAGTGAAAAAGCATTGAGCCAAACATATCCAGCCCACGTCTCCCTAAGCTCTCCCTCATCTAGACCTTTGCTTTCTTTATCTTCTTTCTCCTGCTCTGAGTAAATCAATGCAGAAATAACTCCATGTTGTTTGTTTATATTGCCAGTTCTCGCATTGCTGCGCTCGGGATTCTGTCATGCTCGGTTGTGACTCATTATTTTATTGTTATTGTAGTCAATTTATAGCCATTATGTGTGAAAAGACCGGTTGAATCCACAGCTGTGGGTTTTGATCTGATGGCTTACATATAACAAGTCACCATATCAATTTCTCATAAACTCTATTGTGCAAAATCAATAAATAATAAATATGCTTCCATGCTCACTTGTAGGGTATTTTCCAATCTGCTACCACAAAAAAAAAAAAGTTGGAATTTGCATAAATCAGCATTTTAAAATGGTTTTGAGAATATTTTTGAGCTCCTGGCAAAATATCTCTTGTTGCACAGCTGTATAACTCTTTCTAAATGAGTGTTTAATTATATAAATTAATACAAGACACCTCAGGTGAATAAAGAAAAAAATAACTACCGGTAATATAAATCACCATACTTCCTCATTTCATTGATTACATTATTAATAATAATAATAAATAATAAATGTTGTTTTAAAAAATGCTATTAAATTAAATATGAACTAATATGCATACATTTCTAGAAGACAAAACTGAACATTGGTTACAAATTATAGCTTTATTTATTTATTTATTTGCCATATTAGAGTCAAATGTTTTTTATAATTATTATTATTATTATTTTATAACTCAATCAGAAAATACTGTCAGCAACTAGTAAAAAAAAAATCATCATGTTTTTAAGAATAAAATTTTAGGAATAAAAAAAAAATCAGGCAAATGATATATGAAAAAACCTGTTGTATGTGTTGAAATCTACAGATGCAAACAGATAAAGTGCAATTAAATGTATATTTTGCATTTTGAAAAGTCAAATATTAAAGTTTATATTAAATTTAGTTTTTTGGAGGTGACTATACCATTTTTGAGTACTGGTTATGTATATGGACAATTATTGTTCACTAGTTTTACCATAAATCTAGCTCATATGAGGAAACCTTTATGTTGGAGTTAAAAGTTTACTTCTTTTGTTCTTTATGCAATCTGAAATGCAGGTTTCTGTTCATCACCAAAACAAGCTGGTGTGCGTCACGTGTTTGTGTAACCGTAAGTAATTAGGCACATGATGTGTAGCAGGGCGAGTGAGGGGCAGATGGTGTAGGGAAAGCATCAGATACTTCTTACTCCGCTCCTCCTTCCCATCATCACACCCTGAACCCGTTCTCCGCAGACCCCCTGCACTCCAATCGGTGACTAATGATTTCCTGCTCGTCACAGGAAAAACACACCATCCCGCCTCATCCTCTCTGTATTTTATGTGTCCGGTTTGAGATCCCTGAAGACAGCAGGAAAACTGAAATGGCTTTTGTCCAGGGCAGGAAAAGTGCCAGATTGGTCAAATTAGGACACTTGCTACGTGTCAATGCAAACAATGACGTTGCTGTGTGCTTGCAGGGTGTGTATATGTTTTGTTTTCGTTTTTTTTTTTTTTTCTGGAGGTGCTAAATAGCTAGACTGTGCTGGCATATTGTGAGGCAAAGATTGCTGCGTGCTGCACTGTGTTTGGAAACGAGCTGAAACCATCTGCCGCAGTCAAGCGCTCGTATGCTATTAATTTCTTAAGAACACACTACTCTTACTGCATGACACACAAGCACAGAAACTGTAACATCATTGTAGACCAGGCAACATATTTTCCAAGATATAAGTCAAATTTCTTCCCATCTGATACATGTTGTGATATATATTTATATATATATATATATATACAAAGCTAATTATATTTGTAGTGCAGTGAAAGGAATAGTTCACCCAGGCCATTAAAGATGTAGTAGATTTGGAGAAATGTAGCATTGCATCACTTGCTCACCAATGAATGCTCTGCAGTGAATGGGTGCCGTCAGAATGAGAGTCCAAACAGATGATAAAAACATCACAATAATCCACAAGTAATTCACACCACTCCAGTCTATCAATTAATGACTTGTGTAGAGAAAAGCTGCGTGTTTGTAAGAAACAAATCTACCATTAAGATGTTTTTAACTGTTTTCGTTAATGAAAAAGTCAACTTGCCTGAAACAGGAGAGAAATATGCCCAGATCAAGCACTGTTAAGAAAACAGTCCAAAACAGTTCTAAACAAATATGTGGTTGGATTTTGGATTTTTCACTTATTATTTATTATATAATTATGGACTCATATTTTGGGGGTTGAAAGTTAAAATGTCTTAATGATGGATTTGTTTCTTACAAACACAACTTTTCACTTCACAAGACATTAACTGATGCACTGGAGTGGTATAGTAATGAGATTGGACTAATGACTTTCTGCAGATATTATAAACATCCTCTGGTGACTTTATGGAAATAAATGTGTTGTGAATTTTGATTAATGTTGACATTATTTGTTTTTGTAATTGTAAGTTGCTTTATTTTCTGAAAAGAGATTGTAGACCTCAAAACAGATGGCATGCCAGGAGTTATTTGTTTATTTATTTATTTTTTACTGGGGTGTATTGCTTCCATATTGCCACATTGTTTTATACTGGTTATGAAATATAATGGTTGGCGTTGATCATTTGCACACACTCCAGCAGATTGCAGCAGTTATGAATGCTGAGTTGTAATTCTCCTGAAAGGTGATCTGTCAGACTGTTGTCTAAAGCCCTGCCGGTTATTTTGGGTGTTTGCCTCTCTCTCTCCCTCTGTCCCTAAAGTCTCTAGAGATCCAGTCTGAAGTGTCGGCTCTGAATCACAGCACAGAATCGATGCTTCAGGGCTTGAGATAACTGAGAAATTAATGAGAGAGAGAGCTGGGTGGCCCTTGGCAGACGAAACCTCAGTGCCCTCTTAACAAGAGCATCTCAGCGGCACGCCAGAGGAAAAACGAGCGGGGTTAATTAAGTAGAGAGGTTAGATTTGATCCTGTTCTCTTTTTGTCTTATAAAGAGCACTGCTTGATTGCGAATGGGCTGTTTTCAGGAGAGCCTGTTGTGTATTGCCATCAGCCACATGGGCGCTCTTCTGCTTAGTGTTATCATTCATTTTTGTTGTGTAGTGTAGTATGTGCAGTTGTGTTTCCACAGTGTTTATTGGATATGTTTCTGCACAGTCTGTGGCATTGCTCTTTGTGTGTCTCCTGAGACTGAAGTGTTATCTAACACTCCATGGGCATGGCACAAAAGATGTACGTTTAATAGCACTCTGGGCTTGTCAAAAGAATTGGTTTCCTTTTTTTTTTTTTGTGTAAAATTGCAGACTCTGGTTAAGGCTGATTCAGCGTTTTTATACTTAAATAAAAGCACAAAATAATAATAATAATAATATAAACATCAACTAAAATAAAATAATTGTAAAATTCAACTTCATTTTTATTGCAGTTAATTTCCAAAGAAACATTTTCATTTAGTTATTAAAAAACCTAAAATAGAAACTGAAAAAAAGAATACAAATTATAGACATAAAAACACTCATTACTAAAATATACTAAAATAAATGAAAATTTGACAATCTAAAATAAAAAATTTAAAATATAAAAATGGCAATTATCAAAATTCGAATTATCGATACATAAATAACAATTATATAAAAAATGATTCATATATATAATAGTGTCTCGATACTAAAATAAGAGCAATTAAGTGATATTTTTAAATTAAGCTTGATAAGAAATTACTATTAATATTATTTTAATGTTAATAAAATAATTTCCTCAAGTTAATGTTAAAATCGTTAGCAGCTTGTTTAGATCATAATGGTTTATTGTATTAATTCATATTAATGTATGCAGATTTTTTTTATTATAGTTTATAATGTTTGCAAACGGTACAGCAGTAATATTTTTTCAAACTATTTATTTGTTTTTTACTCTAATAATTTCTTCAATTTTTTTCAGTTTTGTAGATAACTTCAAAGCTGCTTTATATTTCTTTAAGATGTTTATAGCATATTAGTGCGTAATTCTAGTAATGCAAGTCAATGGAAGATTAACAACCAAAGTGCAGGGTGACACTTTGGCACAAAATAGCCAATTAATACAAGCTTTTAACTAGAAACATTTGTGTTCACCAAACCTGAAATCTTAATGCTGGGTTTTTTTTCTGCCTGTTTTCTGCAGGAAATGCAGAAAGAGGTTATTGTGCTGTTTCTCTTTCACATTCTCCCGTTGTAATTTGTTATAATGACAAAAGTGTAAGTGCTTTATCTTTTTCTCCCAGCAATCCTTTAATTATTCAGAAGACTCTCAATACTGATGTGTTTCAAAGGACACAATTCTTTAGAAAAAAATCCCCTTTAATATATAGGTCTTTAAATCCATTCTAGCGAACAGTCGAAGACAAGCTAGTTTAATCATCAGGATGTGAATACTGCAGCATTGCTGAAGGTCAGCTGTCATTGTTATAATCACATTTTGAGGATATCTGCGATTTATTTTGCAACCCAGCAGTGACAGTCATGTCTAGTTACAGTGCTGGTGAAATGTTTTCTGTACTTTCTTTATATCCTTAAGCACTGTTGGGAACTTACTTTTAAAAGTAATGCATTATAATATTGTGTTACTTCATAAAAAAGTAACTAATTGCATTACTTAGTTACTATTTATGGGAAGTAATGCATTATGGTACTTTTGCCTGAACTGGAATTTCTGAGTAGTCAAATAATGAAAACTAAATAAAATAAAAGTAATAATTACAAAAAACTGTATGCAATATTTTTTAATAACTAATATAAATAATAAAGTTACTAAAACATTGAAAAATAATTATATCAATAATAATAATAACAATAAATGATAGAATAGTACAATGCATCACATTTCACACTAAAATGATAATTATATAAATGTATTTTGCACAAAGAATATTAATTACTATTATTATTATTAATATAATTATTTTTTAATTTTAGTTAAAGTTTTAATTACTTTATTATTTATATTAGTTATTTTAAAAATATAAATATATTTGCATATAGTGTTCTGTAATTATTACTTTTTTTGTTTTCATTATTTGTACTACTGTAAGTGAAATTAAATAAAAATGAAAATGCCTTTGCAACTAGCTGAATAAAAAGCTATTTTATTTTTTATTTCAGTAACGAAAATGTGTATGTTTTTAAAAATGGTTTTAATTAACAATAATAATACTGAATCAAATTTGTCATAGTAACACTTGTGTTGTTTCTTCCCTTGTATTTAAATAATTTAAAGCCTATACTATATATTTACTACTTGACTGAAAGTTAAAAGACTTAAACACTATTCTCATTCATCAGTTTTTAATAGATGCATGAATCTACCAAATAAATATACTGTATGTAAACAAATATTTTATCTTGCAAATAAAAACTAGGATGTTCTAACAAAGTCTTTTGGTTTTCTTCTCTGCAGGATTCGGGATGACCACGCCTGTGACAGTAGCTGGAAAGGTGTTCTTGATCTTCTACGGTCTGTTAGGTTGTGCGGCCACCATCCTGTTCTTCAACCTGTTTCTGGAGCGCATCATTACCCTGCTGGCCGTGGTGATGAAGGCCGTGCGTCTGCGCCGTCTGCGGACCAGTGGTCTCCTCCCGCCGGGGATCTGCCAGGACTTTGCTGCGAGTACGTTGCCCGGTTGGAAACCCTCGGTGTACCACGTGATGCTAATTCTGGGTTTATCATCCATCGTGATCTCCTGCTGCGCGTCGGCCATGTACACTCCAGTCGAAGGTTGGGCTTATCTGGACTCGCTGTACTTCTGCTTCGTCACTTTCAGCACCATTGGTTTCGGAGATTTGGTGAGCAGCCAGAATGCTGCGTACGGCTACCAAGGACTTTACCGCTTGGCCAACTTCATCTTCATCTTGACTGGAGTATGTTGCATCTACTCGCTCTTCAACGTCATCTCCATCGTCATCAAGCAGGTCCTCAATTGGATGCTGGAGAAAATGAGTTGCTTGTGCTGCCAGCACTGCAACAAAGCCAACGGTTTCTTGGGACGCCGCAATGCCATCAGGCCCGGCTCGCGCCTCAGACGCGGACGCTTCGGTCGAACGCCGGACTCGGACAAACCTTGCGACAGCGACACAGAGGGACGCAGGCTCTCGGGCGAGATGATCT
Source organism: Carassius gibelio (assembly GCF_023724105.1). Lineage (NCBI taxonomy): Eukaryota > Metazoa > Chordata > Actinopteri > Cypriniformes > Cyprinidae > Carassius > Carassius gibelio. Next base: position 2,883,512 of record NC_068383.1, read on the forward strand.
CCATGCGGGACTTGACAGGATCCAATAAAATCTCGCTGGCCATTATGCAGAAACAGCTGTCGGAGTCAGCCAATGGATATCCCAGAACGGTTTGTGGAAGTTCACGTCAGAATGGCTTTTCCGGTGGCGTCGGTGCTTTGGGCATCATGAACAACCGATTAGCAGAAACCAGTGACTCTAGGTAGAAAACGATTGTTTTTAGTGGTAAAACCTCTCCAACTCTCTCTGGATGTTGAGCGATTGGGGTTGGCGATGTACATTTTTGAGCTTGTGCAGAACAGCATGGCATGCATGAACTGTATAGGATATCCTTTAGGGTTTTTGGATCGTGACTTGCTAAGATGTGTGCTAAGAATGCGTGCTAGGAAGTAACGGTGCACTCAAATCATGTTGGAGAGATCGTATTTACTGTATAAGTTGAAAGGACATGAGTGCCACTGAAAAATCACAATTACGAGTGGGAAATGAGAAAAGTCCCATGCTGGGATCGTTTCAGTGAGAAAACAAGTCAGATGCAATGAATGCAGCATCTGCATTAATGGCTCAAATTAATACAATTATTTATTTTTTATCTTAGTTGCATGCATAAAATACCATAGTAAAGTTCAATTACAATACAATTATATTTGAATAAAAACATAAAAAGCAACATACCTGATGCAAATTCTTTAGTCATAATTTTGCAGTAAAAAAAAGAATTAATGCATTTATGTATAATGCATTATAAAGTGTTCAAAATGTATTCAGATTATACCTTTTCGTAAAATGCATTATAATATTTGCAGGTTTGCAAGTATTTACATAGATATCATGTATTATAACTGTAACCACAGTTAGTCATGAGATCATACAGTGCATTACAATGCATTAAAAATACTATTATAAAGCATTATATATAAAGGCTTCAAAGATATTTGAATGCACATGATGTCGTAATTGCGGCTTTGCAACTCATAAATATGAATTCCCAGGAGGATTTGAATGCACCATATTATAGTAATTAAACGCCACAAACTCTGATTACCTGAATCATATTTTCTTGAATTTATCAACAATAATGTACTACCGGAGCTAACCCTAAACAAATGCTCTAAAGTTAGACTTGACTAAGTGGCTATTCATAGGAGATGAGTAGAGCTTGTCTAATCTCAAATAAGTAAAAGTAGCATTGTATTTACTTACAGCACACTCGATTTACAACTATGCACCATCTCCATGTCTCAAACATATTCATTGTTAGTCTTGGGCTGCATCCCAGTTTGCATACTTATGCTGTGCACTAAAAGTATGTACTTCTCTGCTCAATGGAAAGTCCATTCTCAGTATTTGGACAATTGGACAATGTCTCATGTTTGCACAGTGTCCCTTATTTTGTACAGTTTGTGTCTTAACATCCAGCTAAATTCAGTACCTGCATTATTATGTTTCTTTTAGGTTCATGCAACTAACAAAATATTTTAATCTATAATTCTCTGGCACTCCTTTTTGACAAAAAGTCAAAAGAGTATTATTAAAAACTCTCCTCTTCCATAGGGCAACACAACAAAAATTAATACTTAATTGTTTATTTATCAGATCTTTATGGTTAAAACATCTAAAAATCCTTAAAACAGCATGAATTTACTTAGCAATACTCCGCAACATATCAAAACTCACTGAACTGTCAGATTTTTCAGTTGTTTTAAATTATATAATTTTTAGTTATAGTTTTATAGTGACAGAATATACGAAGAAACAACACAATACATATATATAATATCTCATGCAATGTTGCTTTTCAAGTAAATGTATTATGTTTCAAGCATTATTGGAAAACAAAACTACTACTTAATACATTATTACTATTACAAAAAAATGTCAGTCTTATGAATCATTTCAACATCACTTTTGACCTCGAACACTATATGTGAGCTAGTATGCAGCATTAATTAAAGACACATAGAACAAGGCTTATTTCTATAGCTACAAATGATGACTTTATGCAGATTAGAGAGCTGGGAGGTTGGAAATTTGTACAGTATAAGCGACTGCGTTTACTGTACCCCTTCAAATCTCTGTTGTTGCAAAGAGAAGCCACTGTTTGAAAAGTTCAGCTGAGGGTTTTACACCCTCACAGTAATATGATGAGGTTCACCAATGAGCTGAGCAGAGGAACTTCAAAGCCAAACTATGTGCTTCCCCAAAGAGGAGAGAAGAGGAGCTGAAGAGATGGAGTGAGACAGAGTGAAGGAGAATAAAATGAAGAAGCCCTGAGAGAGATAGAGAATATGAGCCATCTATCAGCACAGAACTAGACTTCCAGCGGAGCTCGTGTTCATCTGCAGACCGAATGTTAGTGCCCTCAACCCCTCCTCTATCATCTTATTAACACTGTCTATATCCTCTCAGATGGTGTTTGCTACACCTGCCCTTGCTTGGTAGGATGCATAATATCATGCCTGGTGTTGAACACACTACAGAGCAGTCTTAGTTGTTGAATAACCATTTAGAAGAAGTTTAGGCAATTATGCAATGCTATATTCAGTGTTTCTGCGGGTCTTAAAAATCCCCTTAAAGCCACAAATGAAGGCCTTTAGTCAGAGCAGAAAGTCTTCAATTCATAAAGGCATGACATTATATGTTGTAGGCATTGCAAAAAATAAAATAAAAGATAGGTTATTTTTGAAAGATGTTCTAAATCAATATGACTATAAATCAAGTTAGATTTACTTGAGATGCAAATGTAAAAATGAAGTCTTGAAAATTTTAAGAAAATTGAGTTAATGCTTAATACATGAACAAATATGAAAAGCATAACTTTTTTGCAATGTACTGCAAGTTATTACAGAAAGTACATTTAGGTATTGCATAAGCAGAAACCCATATTGTAGTGTTTACATGCACACTCCTACACTGGTGTGCTTAAAAAGCACATTTGATTTGAGATTTGCATGCAATTTTGGTGAGAATTTTAGATGATTTTCTTCTTATTGGCATCAAAAACTAAACCAGACATGTGCAACTGAATAAAGTAAAACAAAAATGTGTGCTTAAATCTACAGTGAAGCAATCTGTAAAAATCAGTTTTGCTAAAATAGTTTACAATCTTCACAGTTAAAAGAACAAGTTGAGTAATTCAAGATATTAGATAATGCATGTAAATGCACTCATTAACATCAGTTTTCCCCATTATTTTGATTGCTTTGCATTTAAACTGCATAAACAACAATCTGTCAGCTTATCATCTGATCATTACATAGTGCCATGTAAACAAGACTTTCTTGTGTTGGTGGTTTAATGATTCGCACAAACTCCTTTTTATAATAATCACTATTTTATTGTGCATGTAAACAAACTCATAAGCTACCATAAAGTACATTTTTGAGCCATTCTGCACTCCCACTGGTTGAAGTCTAATTAAAGTCAAATGCACAAACAAACTCGCTCATGTTGCCTCAAATCACCAACTTTCATTGCAAAACTCTGCCAATGCAAACTCCCTTTCCCTCAAATGATAAATCAAACTGCTTAAACAAAACAAAGAATATTGGTTGAAGAATTTCAATAGCTGAGGTGTCATGCAGTATTTGTGTGTGTAGCAGACAGAAACAGATGCTAGTGTTCTGCAAACCCTTAAATCCTGACATGGTAAGAGTAGAAGAGGGAGAAAGACGGGAGACGAGAGGGAATCCAGTCCCTCAGGTGTGATGAGGAATCAGCACAGATGTAGTTTCCATTAGCTAGCTCTCTGCTGGTGATCTATAGCATCTCTGCTTAGCTCTCTTCTGCTCCAGGGAACAACAGCACGCATCTGCATTGACAACACACACACACACACACACACACACACACACACACACACACACACACACACACACTCCCTCCCTTAGCATAGCACAGTTCACACTCTTTAAGTGAATACCTGTATGTAACTCACTGTAAATAGTCAAGCTGAACAATTTCTGATTCTCTTTGCATATTGCAAAGGAAGAAGATCGTGGCTCTTGCTTATATTATACAACCTCAGGTAGTTTATTCTTCTGATGTAGTTTTTTGCATGCTACTATGGTAAAGCCATACAAGAGGCACTTGTATCTGTTATAGGTCTATTTTTATATTCAGATATGATAATGTAATATCTTGCGGTGATGGTGAGCTTTAAAGGAACAAACGACTTGATTAAATGTGCTTCATGTAATGAAAATTAGGGGTTGGCAGTATGAACAAAATATAACATATTATGAGTAAGATTCAGTACATATTATGAAATTCAACTAAAAGTTGTTTATATATTAAATTACAATAATGCTTATTTTTAGATAATCCATTGAATTAGAAAATGTTGATCATCTGATTGGTTTCTCTGATGTAAAATCCAGATTTAACTGATGACTGTTTTTTTATTTTTTTATTTGCTATATACTTATTTATTATTTATATACTATTATAGATTTATAAAAAAAAATATTTTATTTTTTTTATTTTTATTTTATTTTAATGTTATTATTTTGTGTTATTATTTGGTATCATTCTTATTTTAATGTATTATTTCAGTTCATTTTATTTATTTACAGGTTGTAATTTTAGTATTTAAATGTGAACTTCTAATATTTGTTTACATTTAATTTTTTTTGTATTATTTAGATTTTATTTAATCTTTGTTTTAAATGTTTGTAATAGTTCGTTTTAATTAACGAAAACAATGACTATACCGTCATACCGCTGACCCCTAAAGAAGCCCTACAAATCTCACATCAAATTTGTAGAAAACCACACGTTACATGATGAACATATCATTGCACATGAGTGATGCACATGAAAAGAGGGTTTGAGATGTAAAGCAGAGCTGTGCTAACAATGCAACTCAAAGAGAAGGAATGTGTTTTTACAAGCCTGAAGATGCATTAAAATATATCAAATAAATTTAAGTTTGTTCTCTTATAATGCATGCATGGATCAATATCAACTGCCTTATTTTGTTCCTCAACCATGTAACTATAGATCTGACTTACTCTGTACAGTAAATCTTTTGCATTTTGCAAAATGTATCTCCATTGATTGCAGTGGATCAAACTGAACTGAAGTCCGGGAATTTCACAGTTAACTATCTATCTATCTATCTATCTATCTATCTATCTATCTATCTATCTATCTATCTATCTATCTATCTATCTATCTATCTATCTATCTATCTATCTATCTATCTATCTATCTATCTATCTATCTATCTATCTATCTATCTATCTATCTATCTATCTGTCTTTTTTGTAGCCGTTGATACGGACTCAATTAACTCATCGATCATTATTCATCTTTATGTTTTTAACAGCAATATGAAGCCAAACAAGGTCGTTAGATTTTACGCTGGTGTGTGAGGTGGAAACCAGGTTTAGATTATGACTTATTGTTGGTAAATGCAGAAAAATACATCACTCTATAGAGAATGGTGTTTATAAAGGTTACTCTAAAGGTGGGACAAGTATTAGAAATTTCTGACACTTGTTTCATGTTGTGTCATGTTTGTGATCTCAAAATAAGATGATGTGTGATTTAAACATCTGTTTTAACTTAAAAATTGAATATTTAACATTTAATGTGCATTATATAATCAATTGCAGATAATTATAATGATGGCTCTTTTACATTATTTATGGCAGCTAAAACTATTAGTTTAAGAAAATTACTTCGATGCATTAAACAATATGCTGACAAAAACATATTATCCTCCTGATGTTCAGTCATTCTCAATGTATTCATTTCATGCAACTCTTATTATAAAAGCATGAATGTTTCTCATACCAGATGATGGCAGGTACATTAGTAGTTATGTGGAAAAGTAATGAAGGTTATGAAGTTATGAAGGAAAAGAAATGAATAATAATTTACAATTATCCCCCAACATGAAGATTGCATGTTCAGACAGTATTTTGCATTGAACAATGAAGAGATGCGCTTGACGTGCATATCAGATTTTGTAATTGTGATGACTGTGAGTCAGACGGTTGATATGAATTTTTAGCATCATTATATTTTAAGAAAGATTCCTTATCAGTATGCAGGAAGAGCAGAACAGAATAGTGTTCGCCTACTCAATCTGTCTCTCCTGCTCTCTTTATTTCTCTGTTTCTGCTGAAACATGCATGAAATGAGACCATCAGATCGGGTTCATATGTAATTCAATAGCTGAAATTTACAATGAAATAGCATTCCAAGCCCATTTTATTTTTATAACATGACATTTCTGATTGAAACATCAAATGAATTCAAGATTTTATCGATTGGGTAATAGCTGGATGGTGAAAAATGTAAAATAAATAAATAAATAAGACGATAAGCAAGTTAGCACATTTTGATGAATGGTTACAAAGTCAAACATATTTTTCACCGGAATAACTTTAATTAATGAATCATTCACAGCAGGGTCATTATAGTTAACTAAAAATAAAATTAAATAAAAATGGTAATGGGAAATTAAAATTAAATTAAAAAAGAAATCTATATGGACATAAAAAAAATTAATTAAAATGACAAAAATGCAATACTAAATACTAAAACATTAAATAAATGTAAAAATTTAAATCAGAAAAAAAAAATATTATAAAAATTATAAAATTATAAAACTATAATAGTATATTACTAATTAAATATCACTGGTTGTTAATAACAATTAGCATAAATATTTGCTTTTATAAAAATGTTTACTAATAAATTATTTTATTTTTTAAATACAGTTATTAAAACACTATACATATTTAAACATATATTAATATTCACTTTTTTTTTTCTTTGTCTTTTTTATTTTTTAAATAGGAATGCTTTTGGATTTCATGTTGACTTCAAATCAAATGACACTAGCAGTTTAAGCAGTGATTGAGACCAAGCAAAATGATCCCTCATTAGGACACCACTTTAGTCACCTGTGAGTATTTGGTCAGTAATCTAGACCTGGTTACCTGGTTATCATTCCTCACAAGTCTTCATCTCAGACTTAGGCCTGCCCCATGTTGCCTGTTGATTTACTGTATGCAAATGATCCTTCTGGTTGCAAGTTGCACATTTATAACAATGATTGTACTTTTATATTTATTTTAAAAAGATCATATCTAATGAGTCACGCATATAAGAAATTAAAATCTATTCTAAGAATCTCTCTGTCTTGTTTCCTTTCATACCTGGCCAATAATTGCACATGTTTCCATCTGTTCTTCTTTCTATTGTTGCAATTATTTCTAAATTGCCTAAAACGTCCGAGGTTTTGGCTTTGATTTTATAATTGCTGAAGGTAATGACTGAAAAGTAGTTTTGACCAATAGCGTGCAGGCATTGTACATAATCAGCCAATCGTGGCTTGAAAGAAGGCGGGATCTACAGATAACTGTCGCAATCTATCTATCTATCTATCTATCTATCTATCTATCTATCTATCTATCTATCTATCTATCTATCTATCTATCTATCTATCTATCTATCTATCTATCTATCTATCTATCTATCTATCTATCTATCTATCTATCTATCTTCAATTATGAATTATAATTGAAATTATTTAAAGACAGCCACGATTGGCTCAGTAAACCTCAGTTTAATAAAAAAAAGAAGAAGCAATTTTATGTTTGGTTTTCCTCCATTGTCCAGTAAAAAGCAGAGAACTGTCATTTTTGTGTACTGTTACACCTCTATGTTTTGATAAAAACCGAGCTGATGTTAGCTATTCAGCTGTTCTTATGGAGAAAAACTGCAACTTAACACTTTTCCCAAGCTCTTTGTCTCATAACAGTCTAGTGTGCGATGGCATGTCAGGAAGCATTTGTGTGTTTTCTGTGTGTTTCCCAGCACACGTATTGTAGCTTATGACTGCTCGACTGAATCTTCCCTGTGATGCTCATTCAATCTGAAGCAGCGCTTTCACTCCATCCTCCTCCGTCGTCAACACTGAACAAATTGTTTTTCTGCACTAGCTGAGGCCGTGATCCTCGCGCGCGGAAACAAGCTGTGAAGTAAAACCACACTGACTAGCCCTGAGCGAATTACAATCAGTCCTACACAACCTGAATAATCACAGCCTGCTAGTCAATAGGTCTTTTGTGGGCTCGCATTAGACAGAGATGCATACCATAATAACAGCTGCTTACACCAGGCTAACACACATCATCACTGTAATGCAATGCAAATCATTGTGTTGTCACAGAACTGTAATTAAAACAAAACCAGGAATTGCATGCAAGAAGAAATGCATGGTTGAATGAAATAATTGTCATGCACCTAGCAGGGATGATTTGTGTATACTCTTTGCAAATCAGGTATTTATAGATTTTTCTTTATGTAAACAAACTTTTATTTTGGATGTGATTAGTTGCGATCAATTGATTTGACAGCCCTAATACATACATACATACACATATATTGTGTGTGTGTGTGTGTGTGTGTGTGTGTGTTTGTTTATCTAATGTTATTTTAAAATATTTGTATATTTGTATAACTTTATTAATGATGCTGAAAATTCTGATTTACAATTTACAAATATGTTCAAATAGTATCTTAATTTATAAAAATATTTCCCAATATGATTTTTAGTTTAATAAACAAGGTATTTTGCAGCTTATTTTCAGTAATAGAAAATGCTTATATGTTTACATATTTTATTATTTATGAATATTTACATAGTAAAATGAACTCTTCAACAGATAAAGGATTTTTTTTCATGATGCACACTGTATATGCAACACTGCATGGATCGTTAAACTGTCCTTTATCTGTGTTATAACAGACAAGCACAGACATGGTTTGATGCTTCCTCCTGATTAACGCTGCTTCACAACCAATATACCAGCTGGGGAAACACAATACTGGTTTTAGCTTTATTATCACGTCGAAAGAGGCAGAACTCATACGAGTGCTGGAGCAAAATGAGGTTTCATTAAGCAGATGCTTTGCTTCGGGGACCAATTTTATGCTTTGAGATAACAAAAAACTGCTAGACATTACAAATGTATTTGTGCAGTACAACATTAGCCAAGACCAGAGCAACGAAGCTGAAATTATACTTCCACAGAAAGTGCATTGAGATGTTGGTGTTTGACTGTTACTAATCCATTAGTCACTTGCAGTTAGAGATTTGAACAAACCACTAAAACTCAGTTTTTTATGCTCAAATTATGCATGAGACCTCTAATCATTTCTCTTATTGAAGAACGGGTTGCTATTACTTTTCAAGGCATTTCACCTGACAGATATTAAAACAGTGGAAAAGAAAGCACTATAGTTTCACTATTAGCATCCACAGCATTTTACACAGAACCTTTTTCTATTAGAAATACTTTATGTGATAATTTACTTATTTAAGCATTTATTTATATTCTGTACTTATTTAATTTTATTTTTATTTTATGCGTCTGTCAATTTTTACCTGTTTGTATAGCTAGTCATAAATTATTAAATAATTTATGAATATTCAATTAATTATTATTTAATATTAATAATTCAATTTTCATTTATTTCAAGACTGCATTTTTGCTTGTTTACATAGCTAATAATATACACAATTAATATAATTATTATTTAATAGTAGAAAAGTAGTTTATTTATATATACTTCAAATATTTGCAATCTAAAAAACAGTATCTACGCCATTTTTTGTTAGAACGGATCACCATACTTCTTTTTTTTTTTTTTTTTTTTTTTTTTATCAAAGTGGGATCTTTGTGTGTGTGTCTCAATTTTGATTCCCCCATCAGACCAATTATTTATCTCAAAGTTTCATTTTCATATGAAACAATGAGGAAGACATAATCCGAGTCTTTAGAGTTCAGAAGTTGGGAAGTTTGACTGAAATGTAACATTTTTGCTGCTTGAAATGCACATTCAACTTTTTTTGTCTCTCGCAAGCTAATTATAGCAGCTTATAACTTTGATAACAGCAGATATTTTGGTTTGAAATGCTCCAGCTGTCTCAAGTTCAGAATATCCCAACACTTTTAATCAAATAGCTTGAACTGTAGCTTCTCAAAAATATAAAAGGCAGCCGTTCTAGACTGCTTTTCATGCTGGGTTTTGTTAAAACCTGTTTGTTTTTTGCTGTATTGAGTCAGCATCAGTGGCTAATTAGTTCCTGACTGGCACCGGTCAAGGAGGAGAAGTGAATGAGATCTAAACATGGTCAAACTTCAGAGTAGTCCACACCATTATGTGCTTCCAAAGCTGCACAGTCTTCATCCCAGCACGTCAATTAGCGTGATCCTCCTCACAGACCCGTCAGCTCATTCTCATCACTGCTTTACATATCAAATAAAACTTCTACATGTGAAGTGACTTAATGTCCTCGACAGACTAACGGTGATTCCTGACGGATAATGTATGTCCCCAACACCCACAGAAGAGCTAATGTGAAAGTCAATGCAGGGACAGGGCAAAAGAGAGCTGCTAAATACTCTGATTGATGAAGCTGTTTCCTCAGCAGCTGTTTGCCAAATTAACACAGAACTAGAAGAACCTGATCGCTGATTATTGCTGATCAAGCAAGAGAATTAGAAACCAGGTCCATCATTGAAGGGTTTGACTTAAAAACTCACCTCAAATATCCCTTAAAACCATTTGCATTTTGTTTTGATATGTTTATGTATTTCTAATTAAAATGAGAAGTTTTGGCATGACAAATAATGTGCTTTTTTATTTTTATTTTTTATTTGTTACGTTTATTTTTTCCTTCCTTTCATTTTTTACCTTCCCTTTAATTTTAATTACTAAAATATTTGAATTTATATATCTATTTGATTAAATGTTTATTATGACTTCTTTTTTTTATTTGCTAATTTAAAGATTTTTTTCATTCTTATGATTTTTTACCTTTTATTTATTTATTTTTTACAATTAAACCAATAAATTAAGTAATTAAATATTTATTTGACTAAATATTTACTCAACAAATTTATTTATTAAAACTGTAAGAATATTTTCTTTTTTACTTTAATTTTGAATTATCCTTTGTTTAATTTTAATTATTTAATTATATTTATTTGTGTATAAATTATATATATATATATATATATATATATATATATATATATATATATATATATATATATATAATATTTATATATACCCATTTGTTTCTCTTTCTTTCTTTCTTTCTTTTATTTAAACCAGTGTAGACTTTAGCAAGACAATGCAATTAACTCTTCTCTGGATCAATGTTTAATAACCCAGGCTTAAAAAGGCTTTAGTTCAGGGTTAAGCACAGTTTGAAAAGCCTTATTCACCATTGCACGACATCAAAAATCAGCTAGCCTCCGGGACACAAGCCAAAAGTGTAATGAGATTATGCTATGCCAGCATTCCTGTTTTGATGGGAACGTATACATCCCATGATAAACTGAAAAGTCTATAATGAATGCTTTCGTACGATGCACAAACAGGTATACTCTGAAGATAAATGAGATTAGTATGGATGGTGGAGATGAATTAAGTGAAATGTTATGAATGCAAAGTCATGATATCAAAGTAATTGCACATCCAGCAGTCTTTACTGCACCTATTTTGTGGATTTATCGGCTGTCATTTAATGTATATTTGGCATTTGTTTCCTTTCACAGCTGAAACTGCCGTGATAATGAAACCTGAGCGCATAATGGAACATTAAAAGAGCCAATCTGTATGGTAATTCCCTCTTCACACACACACACACACACACACACAAACACACACACACACACACACCCGTCTTCGTGCCTTTCCTGTCTCTTCGAACAACCAGTTTCTCCACTCACGTGTAAAATCTGTTGAGTGTTAATAGTCGCTATCTGACAGAAGTGCTTCTTTAATTCCCTGAGAAACAGCTGCATTACGATTGAACACTTGTGCATTAACACACTTTCAGCAAGAGCTTCAGCTCTGTCAAATCAGCTATAAAGATGGGGTAATGTTTTACGTTTTTTATGTGTTATTAATTTTGTACTGCTTTCAAATTGCATTAAATTACATTTTTAGTTACTTTAATCAATGGTTTTGATTTTTGCATTTGTTTTATACTCATTTGTACTCATGGGGACAGATTTGTAGAAATACAGCTTTCCTTTACTTGCTCAGCAATGGATGCTCTGCAGTGAATGGGTGCCGTCAGAATGAGAGTCCAAACACCTGATAAAACACATAACAAAAACATATTGTAAAGCCAAAAACTGCAAGAAACAAATCCATCATTAAGACATTTTTAACTTCAAAACATTGCTTCCAGCTGAATCAGGAGAGAAATATGCACAGATCAAGCACAGTTTAAAAAAAACTTCCAAAACAGATTTGAGAAAACAATAAAGGATGGGCTTTTTCACTTGATGAAGCATTATTATGGAATATGGACTTGTATTTTGATCAGAAGCGAAAGTTTAAATTTATAACACCTTGATGGTGGACTTGTTTCTTTCAAACATGCAGCTTTTGGCTTCACTAGACATTAACTGATGGACTAGAGTGGTGTGGATTACTTGTAGATTATTTGTTTTTAGCAGCTTTTTAGACTCTCATTCTGATGGCACCCATTCACTGCAGAGGATCCACTGCTGAGACACTGATGCAATGCTACTTTGTTCCAAATCTGATGAAGAAACAAGCTAGTACATTTTCAGCAAATGCTTTGATTGTAAGTACTTTGTTGTAAACATTTTCTGTTTGTTATTAAAAAGTCAAGGACACACTGAAATTATTTTTTTCTTTGTAATGAACATTTCTTCAAATATATTTTTTTCAGCATCTTGGGCTTTTCCATTTTTCAGAACCTCAAAGGTTCAACCTTTGACAAATTTCCATCTCTTAAATTCTACTTTTCTCATCTCTGTATTTTTCCCCTGAAGAGAGCACAACATGCCTCACCAGAAAGATCTGCATTTATTTGATGGATGGCCTGTGCTTCAGCAAAGCAATGTTCTTCTGTGCACACCAGCCTCGGGCGCAGCACTTTAGGTCAGAGCACGAGTTGATGAACTGTGTATGAATATGCATGCGCAGTCAGGAAGCCACAGCAGCTGCGCATAAACAACGTTTGCCGAGCATTGACGATAGCAGATATTCTGCACTGTTAGGTGAGGTGGATTCATGCATGTTTGGTGAGAGATGGGAAAAGGAAAGTGAGTGATATCCTGTTTTAACACCGGAATTTGTTTTTCATTGAGTATGAATTTGTTAGAGTAATATATTCATTCATTCTTTATTACAAAGGCACAGGCTTTATGCAGCTAAATCAGTAAATAGTATCAGTGTTGCATCAGGAAACAGAGTCATTTATGATCAAGCACCACAGAATTTCAACCCCAGAGCAACAGATTTGAAAAAAAAGGCTTTTTTGTTTAATTTAAATATATAATTGAGTTAGTTCTGCTGTATTAATTATATTTACATTCATAACAACCATGAAATTTCTCTTTTGAAAGATGCATGTTGAAAGGGGAACCACATTACAAAATGTACAATCGATATTTTTGTTCTTTGTCAAAGTTGAGAGTAATTATGTTTGATTAAAAAAGTTTCAATAATGAATCAGATTCAATATTAACATTTAAAGCTGGATTATTTCATTTCATTAAAATTATCTTTCTGGAGTATTTATAACTGGTTGATATTCTGAGGATATTCAAAACTTTTAAAAATAATTTTGTTTTACATTAAAACATCTTTGTATTACACACACTAAACTGAATTAAAAATGAAAAATTTAAATTCCGTCTTCATTAACTAACTCTCATGCCATTCCAAGTTTTATTTCTTTCTTCTGCAGAAAACAAAACAAAATGTTGGAAAACAGACAACACTGGAGCAGTAGTGTAGCCAGAAAAGAGACTGGGTGTGCATATGAAAATCTGGGTGTGCCACATTTATTGTCAGATTACTATGCAAAATTATGGGACAGTATTTTTGTCACACTGCTTCCGTCCAACTATACTCCTAGTGTTAATTTGCAGGTCATGTCAAAATGTAGTTAATTGTTCAATTTAATCATTTTCTTCCAAATACGATAATTTTGAACTTTAGCTATTTCATTTTGTTTATTTTCATTACAATGTATTCACTTTAAATAAATGATAATATATAATTATAGGATTAAAATGAATTGTAGTTGCTCAATATAGATCTTTTTTTCATGTTTTTGCAATGTCTGGGAAGCCAGAATGCGCATTCATCAACAGAAACATTTATTAGCTGAACCCTGTTTTTTTTTTTACGTGCCATTTATAGCAAGCCATATTACAGATGATATTACAGATGCTTTGTCAGATTTAAGTTAAAGCGCGTGCCGAACCGTGTGTGGTTAACCGAACGTTTTTTTTATTTTTTTTATTTCAGCGAACCGTGCCATCCCTATTACCTCAATAATCAATCACAGGCCTAAAACAATCATGCCCGAGCAGACGGATATTAGTACATCTCATCACACCGGCACCCGCGTCTAAATCAGTTGTATGGTCTGGTTTTCAGTCTAAAACAGTTGTGTCAAGTATAAATGTCTCGTCTGTTTTGGGAGGTGCGCGCGCAGTCAGCGGAGGCTCGCACCTCCCAACTCGCACCTTTTTTTCTCAGATTTTGAAAAATCTTCGCGATCGACTTAAAATGCTTCCAAGATCGACTTGTCGACCGCGATCGACGGGTTGGTGACTCCAGATATAGCGACCAACGTTTTTTGAGCAAGCATTGATTATGCGTGACACAGTCTCAATTTGTGGGACGCATTGGGCTTCAAACGCTTTGCGCGCACGCGCTACGCGGGACGGGTGGTCACCCTGGCACACCCGTCTAGAGTGTGTCCACCTTTGTGTGTGGGTCCATGTACATGCTGAATCGACAGGTAAAAAAAAGGCTCAAGTCCAAATATTCATTTATCACCAATTAACTGTTTGACAAACACTTCCTGCTTCGATGTCCAGATCTGAATTTAAAAAAATCTCAAACATGCTACGAAGTCCCGATCTGAATCAACCGAGTCGCGAACAGGCTCCGAAAGTGCCGATCTGAATCAACCGAGTCGCGAACAGGCTCCGAAGTGCCGATCTGAATCAACCGAGTCGCGAACAGGCTCCGAAGTGCCGATCTGAATCAACCGAGTCGCGAACAGGCTCCGAAGTGCCGATCTGAATCAACCGAGTCGCGATATATATATATATATATATATATATATATATATATATATATATATATATATATATATATATATATATATATATATATATATATATATATATATATATATATATTCTAAGTAAACAACAATAGGCCAAGTTTAGTAAACATTTTTTATTGAGACTATAAAAAATAATTCTGCATCTATTTTTAGGTGTGCCAGCTGCCACTGTGGGTGGCACAGGCACACCCTGGCACACCCATGGCTACGCCACTGCACTGGAGCATGCTGTAAAAAAAGAACATGAGTAATGTAAATAATGACATTGACAGCATATTCATTTCTAGGTGTATTTTCACTTTAAATAATGTTGCTATGTCCACTGTCCTGATAATAACAGAAGTGAGTCCTGAGGACACACACAGGGCTCAATCGGGAGCGTTTCCTGAAAATGACCCGTCCAGTTACACAGTCTAACCATCGGTCCTGGTCAGTGGGAAAAATAGCCTGATCTGATTGGCTGATGAGCTATTCTGGGTCAGTGGCTGGAGAGATAACAGGATGTGATGTGTATAATGATGATGTATGATTTTGGGCTCTGTCGGCTGATTGGCTTCCTGCTGTCAGCACACATGACAGGCTGTGCTTGCCGTCCACGTGTGCCCTTAACACCCTTAACACCGGCCATACACTGACCAAGTTATTTCTGCAGAATAATGACTGGTAGCAAGAAAGTTTACAGACTTATGGTCTCTCATTCTTTAAGAGTTTGTCTTCGCTGTGACACTGATGTGTGTTTACATGCATGAATATATATGGGATATTTTGGTTCGTTTCAGTGTGACTAACTGATTTCATTATAATGGTGAAAACATTGGCAATCTGTCCACACCAAAACATGTTTCTGGCGAGAGTCCATTAGACAGGTGCTGTATTGATCCCAGATGGAATGTTTAGTGCAGAACAACAGGATCAAACGAGTAAACATGTGCTGCTGCACAAACACATACTGTACAGTGCTGTTCATTAAACACGTGACTTTTCATGAAAATTCTATAATTCAAGATGACCACCATCATATGACGTCATAATATGCAAATTAGACAGAAAGTCTCTATCTTTTATCAATTTTAAGATATAGCCTTTTAAAATTAAGATGACAAAATCGAATGTTTTAGGAAAAAACCTCTGGCGCCTAAAGGGTTAATATTCAGCAGAAAACGTTAAAAATGCATCAGAAATGTTGCAAACATACCTAGATAAACTTGATGTTGGCTTGAGAAAGCCAAGTTAAAAGGTGTTAAAAAGGTTGATGTGCGATACCACATATTTTGTTTTCGATACGATACCTATACTTTTTAGTATCAGCCAGGATCGTCAATATCGATACCGATACTTCTAAACTAAACTTTTAGATTATGAAATGTATTTAATTATTATGAGTACAATGGGTTATAATACCTACTTCACTTTATATTTGAAATGCATTTTAACATTCAATACGCCTTAATTGCAACTTACTAGGTTATATTTTTTGTACTATATTAGATGGAATGGGCTGATGGGCAAATAGCTGTGTTAAGAGGCTCATATAGGGTTCATGATATTTAATTATTGTATCATTATTGTTGTTGTTATTGTTATGATTATTGGACTTTAATATTAATTTGGTTAAACTTTCAATATTATTGTATTATACCAAAACACCCTAGTTTGCATAGCATCACCCTTGCAAAGCAGTTAAATATAATCTCTTGTAAACTAGTGGGTAGATGTTCCATAACAGGCCCCCACATCTGTTGAAACATGCCACTATCTCCCTAACAACTGCAGTTATTATCTCCATAGGAATTATTCTGAAGAATCTCTCGATACCAGAGGGAAAGTGATGGGGGTCTAGTGAATCCACTCAATTAGAATGCATTATTTAACAAGTAACACAAGCGCATCACAGAGTAGAAACTGGTTAGCAGAAAAAAAAAAGGATTTTGTTGGTAAACCAAGTTAAAAAACAACAACAGGGTCCTTGTTAAATGTAATTTTAAAAAAAATATCCCCCATCTTCCGTGCCTCTCCATCCTAGAACTTTTTGAACTAGAACAGTGCATGAAAGTTTCCATTTCACTCTGGCATTCATTGCATAATGGACAGTGATTACTATTGGACCAGTCTAGTTCAAGTAAACACTTCTGATAGATTTAACTGTATCTACCAAGTCACCACCATCAATATACATTACTCATTGCTGAGCTCTTTCTCCCAAGTGCGCCAAATATGATTAATACCACTGTGATCTATTAAATAATAAAGAAAGTAAGCTTTTGAAGTAAGGTGTTGTGTATTTGTGACTTTCCACAGAAATCATTTATTTCACAGAATACTGTTTTTATTATCCTCTTGCATTATCAACACACTATTTTCCTTTTTAACACCGTGAAGCTGCTTTGACAGAATCTGTATTGTATGAAGTGCTATATAAAAAAAGGACTTGACAATTGCTGTGCAATTGTTGAGGTGTTCTCTGTGGTATCTCATTTTTGTTAATAACATGTAATGAAGCTGACAGCTTACTTCAGCTGTAATTTGTCAAGATACAAGCTGTCCACAATTTAAGAACTCCTCTGTGAAAAGCATTTCCATCCAGTGAAGATCAGCCGGATGCAGATGATCTCTGCATCATCTCTTTGTTCTCCATAGCACTTTCTGTTTTAATCTTCATCTTGTTTGGTTTTTGACAGCATATATGACGACTTTTCATTTCCATACTTTGACACAAATCTTCCAACAGCTATTTCTTCCAGCTGTAATACCACGAATGGCTGTTTGTTCACTCCTCACTGATGTGTGTGTGCACTTGGATGGGTTAAATGCAGAGGAGCACATATTCTGAGTACGGAACGCCGTACTTGGCCACACATCACTTTTACTTCCACTTTTTCTATCTGCAGCCCGTGTAGCGCCTGTGATTTTGTCGATGCAATAGACATCTATTTTTGTTTTGCCTTGGGAATCATACAGAAGTACAATAAAAAGGTATTTTTGGAGCCTCTGGAAACATTTATTGGATTTTAAGCAATAAAGATGCTCTCACACATACAGATTCTTCTCCATAGTCGAGCGAGGACTGAGAGACGGACTGTACAGCATCTATCACTGACAGACGACTGAATCCTTCAGATCCAGGGTTGGCATTGTTGACTTGTGTGAGAAAAGGTTAAAGGTTGACATCCCTCACCCTTGTTTATCATAGGTAAACCAGATATGATGTTTGTCTAGCTGTACTTGTTTGCCACAGGGGACTAGTCATTATTTGTTTGAGTAGAAGAGTAAAATGTGGTGTGTATTTTCTCTGCAGATCCTTCTGAAGAAAAACCAGCAGCTCAAGATTATTTTCAACAACACCCCTGATGATTTCAGTCTGATCTGAACCGTTTAGTTGGCACTAAATGATTTATGAATCCATCACAATTTAATGTGACTTCTACTTCGGAGCAGTGTGAACTATATCGGATCCAAAAGTAAATCTGCAGGATGTAAGTGCTTCTTCTCATTTCACATGCAAAGATATTTAGATGTATTTAAAGTTCACTCATTTAATTCTGAAGGTCAGAAGAGGGTTCAAACAGGTCACGCAAAATAATTTTTATGATGTTATGATTTTTTTAGTACAAAACTTAACTAGCAATAATGCAGTTGGTGCATTAGTTGACATGACCCTTAAAATATTTTGTAATCTATTTTTATTGATTATCATATGAGATAAGAGGCTTTTATGGCTCGTGTAGTGATACAGCGAGAATATGGAGGAAAAACACCTCAGTTTTATTCAGAGGCTCAAACTGAGTAAAAAATATGAAATATGATGCAGATGCTGATATTTCTATAAATAACCTGCAAATAAATAACAGTTGTCACGCTGTACTTCAATTAGTAAGATGATATTTAAATGGTTAGTTTTAAAACATATAATGCAATGCAATACAATAATGATTGATACTTATAAATGCCTGATGTAAACTTAGTTGCTTTAGTCCGGTAAGTGTTCATAAAATATGACTAATAATTCTTATGTTTAATTATGTTTACTTTAATTTACTTTATGTAAATCAGTAAAGATTTCTCAGCAAATGAAGCACAACTTGAAGGTGGCTGTACAATAATACTGAAATAACTTTAACTTTCAATCAGATGACAGAAGGCATGGAATAGATTGTGTGCAACAGGTTTTTCAACAAAATTCTGATCATGTTGAAACCTTAGAAATTTGCATATTAAATATGATATACGTTAAATCATGCATGCACAAAGCATGACTGCTGTGCGCTTAATGTACAGTATATGATGAAGAGACCCTGAGGCTTACATAATGCAATATTAATTCATTTGTGTGCACAAATGAGTGTAGAAGGAAGTGTGAATGCTTTACACTATCTTTTCATCATATTATGTGCATATATGTATGATAGCTCAGATAACACAGGCTAATGAATGACTATTGCACAACATTCAACTCTCTTCACTCTAATCTGCTCTGCTTCAGTGTAGTACGGACTTCATGTCCTGCTGATAAAGTCTTGTTGGTTTTAAACAGCCCGTTTAATTAGCCACAATTAAATCAAATGAGCATTAATGTACCATTCACAGCGCTTGATCAAACATTACACATTAATCAGTTTAAACTCCACTGAGGCTGAACCAGGTGCAGCTACCGAAGGTTGTGAAAGAAACCTTTGTGTTCATAAACTTCACACATGTTCCAGAACAGTAATTCAATTAAATACGTTTTCATTCAGCAGGTGAACTGTGTTCTTTAAAATAGCTCCCTCACAATTAATAAAACAGCTGAAAAACATAAATGCACATTTATGAATTTTCCTGCGTTCTGGTCCATCATCATCTGCAGCAGCTTCAGTCTTCAGCTGCTCTTCTGGATCAAATCTGTGTGTTGTATTGATGAGAATGCAGGAGGCTTGAATGATGTGGCTTTTGCGCCGCAGGCAACTGAAAACGAACAGCATTTGGCACATGGTACCAATAAACATTAACAACCACAAGCTCTGAAGAGTTTTCATTCCTGTGCACTGATGAAAAGAAACCCTTTGTTTTATTTCATTTACTGACAGTTTTTCCACATAGTAGAGCAGCAGTTGAGTTGCTAAGGTTTGCTTGACTGACAACAGTCAACATGCACTTTTATTGCATTTCCTTATTATCCTTTTGCACAAACAAGAACCTACTCACATGCATCACCACTATACAGCATTCATGTGTATAGTGTTGATTTTAGACCAATATTGGCAAAGAGAAAATTTCATGCACTGGTCAATTGTACGATTTTGTCCTGTTTGGCTTTTCAAAACATGCTGATTCAGACTAGTGGAAAGAAACATCTCATGTACATTGCATACATTTATCTATTTGTGTCTGTTTCGAAAAGCCTGTTTTTCCGAATGAGATTTTTCTAATGCACTTCAGGAGCACTTTACATACACCAAACGTTACAGTTTTTCCCCTATGTATATTCTGAAGGTTTTTATAGAAGGGCTTCTCCTCTGTTCCCTCTAATATGTAAAAAAAAAAAAAAAATGACACAAGATTTTTGAATCTGACATTATTCAACGTTCAGATTTCTGTTCTGGAATTGTGCTTATTTAGTTAGAAAATTCCTCATATGTGTATTTAAACAAAACATGGCATACAAATTTTATACAAACATATGCTTGCAATTGCAATTCCAAATGTAATCAATTAACTGGAGGAGTATGATTTCTAATGATTTCTATTAGTTAAAAATGTACCTTTGTTATCTTAGCAGAGAGTATAGAGACCAGAATGTGTTAGAGATTTAGGGCTGAGTGATTATGATTAAGAAATAACGACCTAAGAAATACAAAAACAACTTGACAGTAACTAAACAAACATCTGCACTTCCGTTTTAACAAAATATCTTGTTTGAAACTTGCTGTTATTAAAACATATTGAATCATAGTGTTCTCATTAATCAAGCCAAACATTTCAGCAGAACCAGTATGTGGTGATGGATGTGTTTGTTCATTACTCCTTCATTAGTGTAATGTTTGTGTCTGAATATTGTGCTCTTGTGTTGTTTTGTTTATCCACCTTGTTCTTTTAAAGGAACAGTTCACCCAAAAACAAATATATTCTTATTATAATGGATAAAGGACTCATATCTTAGCCAGAAGCAATGGTTTAAAAATAAAATAAAAAAGGTTTTAATGATGGATTTCAAACATAATGCGACTTTTAGCATCACAATTCATTAATTGATGTGTTGGAGTGGTGTGTATTAATTGTGGATTATTGTGATGTTTTTATCAGCTGTTTGGACTTTGATTCTGACGGCACCCATTCATTGGTGAGCAAGTGATGCAATGCTACATTTCTCCAAATCTGATGAAGAAACTAACTCATCTAAATCTTTGATTGCCTGAGGGTGAGTACATTTTCAGCAAATTTAAATTTTTTGGGTGAACTATTCTTTTAATATAAAACTAAATAAACGCTACTTCAGGCAGAACTGTGTAATTTCTTCTAGTTGTGCCAAAGAAATTGCTAAAATAATTCAAACTCGCATTCTTAGGCGAACTATCATTTTTAATCAAACATAAATGTGGCAAAGTTGACTTCATCGACTCATTGTTGACTCTGAATGTTGAATAATGGAGAAAGCATTTTAACATCTCATTTGAGCACCCCTCAGATACCGAGGCCCTCAAAAACATACTGTTTAATTAATTATCAGATTTAAAAGCTTTCACGTATGTGCAAAAGGACTTCTTATATTCCAGTAGATCTTAAGATTCTCCTCCATCTCTTGTTGTAGTTGATCTGTGGAGTTTAATAAAAAGCGGATGGATGTATTCTCTCATGGACATTATTTCAGCAGTGTCCTCTTGCAGTGTCTAGTTCCTGTCTCAGTGCTCTGCAGAAATATTGATGGCGTCTAGTTAAAAACCAGTGGGTGTTGAGAGGCATAAAGCAGGTATTGATTGATGTGTGTCAATGCTTTAATGAGAAGACATACTGCATGACCTTTTGGCCCAGTATTGAAAATGTAGTGGAATTGAGTTTTGTGTCTTCAAACCTGAATAATCACACTACATATAAAACTACTTAAAGGAACACTCCACTATTTTTATTTATTTATTTTTGAAAATAGGCTCATTTTCCAACTCCCCTAGAGTTAAACAGATGAGTTTTACCATTTTTGAATCCATTCAGCTGATCTTTGGGTCTGGCGGTAGCACCTTTAGCTTAGCTTAGCATAGATCATTGAATCTGATTAGGCCGTTAGCATCTCACTCAAAAATGATCAAAGAATTTCTATATTTTTCCTATTTAAAACCTGACTCTTCTGTAGTTACATCTTGTTTTAAGACTGACGGAAAATTAAAATTTGCGCTTTTCTAGGCTAGGAAATATATAGAAACTCTTTGATCATTTTTGAGCGAGATGCTAACGCTCTAATCAGATTCAATGATCTATGCTAAGCTAAGCTAAAAGTGTTACCGCCAGACCCAAAGATCAGCTGAATGGATTCAAAAACGGTAAACTCAACTGTTTAACTCTAGAAGAGTTAGAAAATGAGCCTACAGTAGTTAAAAAAGTGGAGTGTTCCTTAAATATTAAATAAATAATAATAATAAATTCTATATTAGCATAAATTTTAGCCTCAGACATATTTATATAATTTAATCATTAGAATGCAGTCTAACAAAATTATTAGAATTAATTTTGAATTAATTTTTAGAAAATATGTTCTATTTTATATTGTTTAATGAATAATAAATAATTATTAAGGTTATAATTACCATTATAAATGTGAAAATTTATAAATCATGTTCTTATTATTTAATAATTAAAATGCAGTATATTTATTGAATTTAATGTAATTATCTTTTCTGCTGAATATAATTTATAGAATCT
This sequence comes from Carassius gibelio, assembly GCF_023724105.1. Lineage (NCBI taxonomy): Eukaryota > Metazoa > Chordata > Actinopteri > Cypriniformes > Cyprinidae > Carassius > Carassius gibelio. The sequence goes on from NC_068383.1 coordinate 2,906,538, forward strand.
GTTTAATGAATAATAAATAGTAATACAATTTCTAAAGAGTCTTTTTCTCTTTTTCTCTAAGGATTTCCAATCCTTTTGAACACTTAATTTCCATGATTTGTTTGTGATTCAATCGATAAGGGTTTGTTATTTCGAAAAGCAGATTAAAGTACATGTACATTACTGCTGCAAGACCAGTTTCATTATATGAGGTCAAAAGTTGCCCTTTTTAAATGACCACGATAATTGTTTTCATGCATCATCAAGTCCTCAGAAAGAGCAGTGTGAAAGAAATTACAGTAATCAGTTAAAGCAGACATATTCCACATTTACAGCAGTGATACATCTCGATAAATCTTCCAATCTAATGCTAGCACTGGAGAAGAGCTGCGTTATGAAAGGTCTCAGATGACAAAAACTTTGGCAAGAGTGTGCGGTTGTTTTTATTAATCTAATGCAAATATCTTCTTGAGTATGTTTTTCCTGAACACTAGATTATGCGTGAGAGGCCGCAATAGGTCAGATCTAAAAGTACTTTTATTATGGTAAAGCCTGTGTGTGTGTGTGTGTGTGTGTGTGTGTGTGTGTGTGTGTGTGTGTGTGTGTGTGTGTGTGTGTGTGTGTGTGTGTGTGTGTGTGTAGCACGGGGTGAATTGAGGCAACAATATATCCAGCCTGTGATTCAAGCTCACTAGTGGTCAATGCGTGACCCATCATGCACCTTTCAGAGGGACTTGTTGAGATGCAGAGGAGTTTATTTATGGTGTTGCCATGCACCTGCCCCATATTACAACCAAAAGAGTTTGACCTCACTATTTGTATGTTAAACAAACATTTCAATGCTTTTCTTAAATCAATTTCTAGTAAAAAATATATTTTTTTTTCATATTTTGTTTGTTTGTATTCCTTTAACAGGAAAAAAATAGAGTAAGTCATATATATTATATTATATATATTATTTTATATAATTACTATTATTTTTTTACATTATTTCATATTTATTTATTTATTTATTTATTTATTTATTTTTATTTTTACTTTTATTTTTACTTTTATTTGTATTTGTATTTTTATTTTATCTTATTTTAGGTGTTTATTGTGTTTATTTAAGGTAGTGTGTTTTATTTTGTATAATTTTTTATGATTTTGTTTTTACTTTTTTATATTGGTTTTGTGTACTTTACACGTAATTTCCTGCTCTTTTTTTTATAAATATTCTCTGCAACAACTTAATCTGTTTGCTTACATTTCTATAAGTGCAGTGATTTACGATGCCTAAGTTAAGTGAAGACTGATATGAATAAGCGGATTATGACGAGTATCTGTCTGAATGTCTGATGTAGTTGTGTGTCAGTGAGAGCTGGATGGTTGTGTTGGGTGAAGCTGAAGCTGAAGCTCCTTCATGCATCTGTTGTTTGAGCTGTAAAGCATCACTCATCTCTCCCGTCCTCTGAAATCTCCCGCACATCTCTGACTCAATGGAGCAAAAATGCTAATGCTTGAACGAAGCTTTCCTCATTCCAGGCCTGAGAAGAGTGTGTGTAGGTGTTTAAAGATATACTGTGTAAACATTAGAGGTCGAGAAGCCAACAGAGAGCATGGATCACTTTTTCAGCGAGACTTTATCCAAGAGAGTATCTGCTTTATTCAAACATACAGTAACTGCATATTACTTGTTGAGATATAGGATCATTGAAATAAAGCTGACATAAAATTATATATATATATATATATATATATATATATATATATATATATATATATATATATATATATATATATATATATATATATATATATATATATATATATATATTAATATTTAAATTAAATTAATGCATTTATCAGACGCTTTTATCCAAAGCAACTTACAGTGCCTTCAGGATATCAATTTTTACATAAACATGACTTACATAAAAATAAAACAAATAAAAGCTAATTCAAACTAGTATACTTTGAAACAATTTTCACTGAGAAATTGCTTGTAAATTTCACAAATAATTACAATATATATGATAAACTACATTTCTGCAGTAATAAACTGCAACATATATACTAGATTTTAAAATCAATAAACTGCAACATATTATAAATTAGAAATGGTTCTCCTGTAGAATTTGCTTGTATAATTCTAGGGCGTTGCTGTGCGGTTGCCAGGGTGATTTGAGTGATGCAATGAGTTGATCTGTGATGTTTTGCTGCAGATACACAGCTGTCATATTTGGGTTTGGGGTTTATTCAAATGACTAACCCTTAGTATAAACTAGCTTTAGTAAGTAACAAATGATTCTCGGTGTGATTCTGATCTCTCCACACGCAGTGACAGTCACCGCGGGAACATCCGCCTGACAGCGAGCCGATCAATTCTCCTCAGAATAACGAGTCTCCTCGAGGCTCCCCGCTCCAGCTGACACTCTGTATTGTATGAATATTTCATAGGCGCGGAAGAGAAGGTGATGAAAACAATGAATAATGTTAAAGGCTGTTTCCTAGAGGACACGAGCGGGATCTTTTTAAAAAAGTTAAACTTCCAATTCTCTATGCGAGACTTGCATATTAGTAACATTAAATTAGATACGCAGTTTATATATTTAATGGTACAACGGCTTGCCATATCACACTGGGGATTGTGGGATTGATGGCGTGTTGAGAATGTCAAGAAAAGATCACTAATGTTCAACTTGAGCAAACGAGAGGCGAAAAACGGCTGTGCGTCACAAACGCTGACGTCTGTCATGAGCGTCTGTAAATCTGCTGATGATGCTGGATTTACTGCTTAAAACATATCACTGTCGTTAAATTACAGTTTGCTCAGTTTCGTTATGGTTTGACTGGGGCTGGGGTAATAAAAGTGTATGGAATTTACACTCTATATTTACTTTGGGCAATTAAAAAAAACGCTTAAAATTGACACTTTTTGTGGAAGAGATTTATTTGCTCTTTAGACTCTCTCTTAGAAGAAAAGGTTCTATAAAAAACCTTAAAAGGTTCTAACAGGCGCTACGTATTTGGAATCCCTAACAGGTTCTATATAGAACCCTTTTTAAGGGTTCAATTAAAAGAAAAAAAGGTTTATGGAAGCTTTTAGGGGTTTATTCATTATCATTTATTTTGTCCTTTCCAGATTAAATATTTAATATAATTGACAAACATCAAGATCCTAAAATGTAAAAATGTAATTCACATAAAATAGTCACCCATGAATTACTATTACTGAAAGAATGCTACTGTTATTTCAAATATTCAAGGCTTTAAATGTACAAATCAACGTTAAAACACCAACCATTTAAAAAATCTCATAAAAAATGAAAACAGAGTTTCACCTACAGGTACATATTACAAAATAAGTCCATTATAAAATTACATTAATCTGTCACTGATAAATAATGCAAATATACAGATTCATCTAAATTCCCATCAGGGTTAGAACAACATCAAGTACCTCAAAACTACAAATCCATATTAGTATAACTCACAATCGCGAATCGTTTGAGTCAGTTTGGGAGTTCGGAGTGTGAATCATTTGAGTCAGTTCGGGAGTTCGCAGCTGGTTTGCGGATCAATTGAGTCAGTTCGGGAGTTCAGAGCGGGATCGCGAATCAGTTTGGGAATTCAGAGCGGGATCGCGAATCATTTGAGTCAGTTCGGGAGTTCGGAGCGGAATCGCGAATCATTTGAGTCAGTTTGGGGATCGCGAATCATTTGAGTCAGTTCGGGTGTTCGGAGCGGGATCGCGAATCATTTGAATACGTTCAGGAGTTTGTAAGTGGGTTCGCGAATCATTTGAGTCAGTTCGGGAGTTCATAGCGGGTTCGCGAATCATTTGAGTTAGTTCGGGAGTTCGGAGCGGAATCGCGAATCATTTGAGTCAGTTTGGGGATCGCAAATCATTTGAGTCAGTTCGGGAGTTCATAGCGGGTTCGCGAATCATTTGAGTTAGTTCGGGAGTTCGGAACGGAATCGCGAATCATTCGAGTCAGTTTGGGGATCGCGAATCATTTGAATCAGTTCGGGAGTTCGAAGCGGGTTCGCGAATCATTTGAGTCAGTTTGGGAGTTCGGAGCATGAATCATTGGAGTTAATTCGGGATCGCGAATCATTGAGTCAGTTCGGGACTTGGGAGCGGGTTCGCGAATCATTTGAGTCAGTTTGGGGATCGCGAATCATTGAATCAGTTCGGGAGTTCGTAGCAGGTTCGCGAATCATTTGAGTCATAATAGTAGTGTGCGTGGCCTGTGTGCATTTTGAGTGCGTTCTTTCACTGCATTATTAGGTGTATTAAAATGCATTTATAAATGCATGAGAATGATCACAAAATTCAAGATATGGGGGTTAGAAACACTTCATGTAGTTAATCAATATCACATGAAGAGTGCCATTTTCGTTTTTCTCCAAAAATCAGCATGATTAAAATGTGATATTAAGTTTCTTAAAAAAATAATTTAATTACAAATACAAAATGTTGCAGAATAATGTGATATATGAATGAATAATAGTCTAAAGAACCTTTGTGCCAAAAGCGTTCTTTCTTGTCATTATAGAACCTTTTTAGCATAAAAGGTTCTTTGGAGTTGAGTAAAGAACCCTATGGTTCTATATAGAACCCCAATGAACCCTTTTTTCTAATAGTGTAGGCATATGCATGAGTTTTCAATAAGCTAAGAGATAACAGGAAATCTATCTGATGTGTGTATGTAAGACAAGTGTGAAACATATATTATTTTAGTTTCTTAGACATCCTGGCTACTAAGAAAATCCTAAAAAGAAAATTCTTATAAACTCCTCTCGAGGACATGGTTGGACATATGTTGAATGTGCATCATGAGTGGATGAGATCAAAGCATCTGCACTCTCTCACGCTCAGCTCGGAGGATTGTATGATTGTTGAACTTTTCTTGCATGAAAATAAATATTCAAAATACTTTTGTCTCATTCATTATCTCATTGTGTCTTGTGTCTCATTTATTAAAATGGAAAATGAAATTCTAATGCATATATAACAAATTTACTGATGATATTGAATGCAATCGTAAACTACCCCCACCATAAATTCCTCGGTGACTGGATGTTATGCATTAAGATAATGGCCATGTTGTTTTCCTGTCTTTGTATTAATGATGAATTTAATGTTTCTGACATAAATCTGCGGGAATTTGATTTGATGAACCTTAAACATGACATGTTACTTACAGAAATCACGTTTATGTTTACGCTCAAGTGAAGATGCATGGATACCCTGTGGTTACATGAAGATGGATGTTATCTGACATTGTGATTTCATTCTTTAAATGTAAAGAGGTCAAACCGAAGGACAGAGAGAAGACTTAAGCAAAGCTGACATGTTGAGTGCAGTTGGTAATTCACATGCACATGACACATGACGTGCAGTACAGTATGTTGAGTTTTAAGCTTGTGTTATGTTTCTGTCCTGTATGCACAATTGCATACACAATTGCATATTTTATTCCAATGTTAATTGGTTTTCATCATTTATGAAGGTTAACTCTTTTGCTGTGTTGAAAATCCTTTAAATAATTTAGTGGTCCTGGCCAAATATAAATTTTTGATTGCAATTACCAAAAGTGTAACACATTTGAGGAAAAAAAACACCAAAAAAATAACTAATTATAATAATTTTAAATAAATTAATAAAATGTATTTTACTTTGTCAGCAAGTTTTGGTCCGATGCAATAACATTAACTATCATTTTCGGGGTGGGGGAGAAAAATAAAAAGTTCCCCTACATAGGTAGGGTTGAAATTTTAACTTATACATTCTTAGGTTTTTTAGATAAGTGCGTGTTTTTTATTCAAATATTTCCTGTTGTCTTCAAAAACATTTCAACTTTTATAATATGTTGTATTCATGATAAAATGTATTGCTCTCAACATGCAACAAGAAATGCATAACTGTTTAAACTCTAACATGATAACATCTTTTACACAAAAAATGACTGTAAGCACATTATGGTGCAGGATATTAAATCTAAGTCTGTACTGGTCCTCGCGTTTCTGGATACAGCTTTAGGAACTTGCAGCATTCAGACATTGATAGATTGTTTACCGTATGCAGCCAGTGGTGACATTAGCAGGATGAAGGATGGACACAGACCTGCAACCTGACAGAAACCTGCTGCTGATCATTGATCACTTATGTCGCTGATGCATTATGTCCATCACTATAAGTACTCAAACTCATGCAAAGGAGGTTATCAATGCAATACACAATACTGATACTAATGACCTGTGCTTTTGGTGTAAGTTTATTGGGACTTTTCATAATGAAATGCAGGGCTATAACCAGTGTCAATATATTAAGTGAGTTGTTATAAATGACCTGCTCTTATCATCCATTACACTATTTGTGCTACTGGATCCTAGTGTTGCATTTGACACTGTTGCACACAACATTCTTTTGAGTAGACTTTAAAATTATGTTGGCATTAGTGGAATTGCATTGGCTTTGTTCAAATTTTTCTTATCTGACCATCATCATTTCATAGCAGCGAATGATGAGATATCATATCGATCACAAGTACAGTATGGAGTACCACAAGGTTCAGTACTAGGACCGCTTGGTGTTTGAAAAACCACTGTCTAAACCCTGGATGCTCTGTCGATTCTTCATCATTATTTAGGTGTGCTATCTGGTAGCAACCTTTCCTTTGAAAACCATGTTTTTAGCATTTGTAAAACCACATTTTACCAGCTAAAAATATATATCTAAATAACGACCTATGCTCTCAGTGTCAAATGAAGAAACGTTAATCCATACGTCCATGTCCTCGAGATTAGATTATTGAAATGCTTTATTGACTCCAACTGGTCCAAAATGCAGCAAGACTAGAAAGTATGTTTTCTGTCAACTCTGCACTGACAAGCCTGGAATTAAACCATACCATGCTGTTTCCGTCTGGCCAGAGCCAGAACTGACCCTCCAAACTGAGCCTGGTTTCTTCCAAGGTTTTTTTTCTCCATTCCTGTCACCAATGGAGTTTTGGTTCCTTGCCAATGTCTCCTTTAACTTGCTTAGTTGGGGGCGCTTAATTTCTGGCAATAATGTCGGCTTGATTGCACAAACACTATTGGAAGAGAGCTGAACCGGATGATCACTGAATCATCAATGAACTGACTTTAACTGAAAAGTTGACTGTTTGTTTTTGTCATCTTGCATTATTGATAAAAAAATAAATTGAAAATAGAAAAAAAAGAATTGAAAAAAAGAGCAAAAATCTTTAAATATTTAACATAGTCGTTGATAAATAATGGGTTTTCAATTACAGAATCTTAATATTATGAAACACTGATGTGATGTGATGTTTTATTAGTGTTTTCATAAAGACTATTGCTTTTGTACAGTTATAGTGTGCGCCCTCTACAGCTTCTCAAGAATAGGTACAACATTAAACCAAAAAGAAAGAAAAGTTGAGGTTTGGCTTTAATATATTGGTTGTTTCTGCTAGACAATTAGATTAAATGGAGAGCAAAACTAATGTGTTACAGCACAAACTGAACAGATCATGTGTGAATATGCATTACCTAGACTTCTCATCCGTATATAACATGTTGTTTTTAACAGTATGGCCCATAGTGATCAAATATTTATGGCTCATTAGGCAGATACTTGTTATCTGAAGTTAATTACAGTGCCGTTTCTGCACTGACCATCCCTGTGGAGAAACCTGGTGCTTTGCTCACAGTTCAAGTGGGTAAAACTTCCCTTGTGATAGAGTCTGTGACCTTTAACCACTGAGAAAGACCACACAAAGTGTCTCATGCTGAATGTAGTTAAGAATGAGAAAAAAATTAGGCCAGACTCTCATTCCTAATGAATACACTGGGAGATAATTGTTAAAGACAGGTTAAAGGTTATTTATGATCATGCAAAGTGTGTAATTATACAGCCAGTTTCAGTTTACTTGTGCAGTAATTGGGTTTACATTACAAAAACACAAGCAAATTTATCATTAAGGATCATTCATGCAATCAAAATATAAAATAAACTTTTCTGCCAAGTCATTTAAGTCAAATTATGATATGCACATAATTTCATTGAAGTTTGGCTGTTTATGTTTGTGAATAAATAATATAAAGCATAACCGGCACATGACCGACTTTCAGTGTTGAAATGTGTTTGAATTAATGTCAGTTAATTCCTACTTATAAATCAACACTGAAATGTTAACAAGTGTTGTATGCTGTCTTCAATAAAATACAACATAATTATCTGCCTTTTAAATTATATTATGTATTTTATTATTATGCCTGCCTTTTAAATTATATTATTATTTTATTAGCATTTTATTATATTGTGTTCAATTTATTTTAAAATATAACTATTATTCTTGAAAATAATATGTAGACTATATTATATATGGATATAATATACGCAGACATGTATATATTTAAGAAATATACAGTATGTAATATATATATTTATAGTTATATATAAACCACATATAAATATTAACATATACATGCAAATATTTCTTAAATATAAACATGTAGGTATGTGTGTGTGTGTGTGTGTGTGTGTGTGTGTATAGGTTTTGATCATAAGACCTCTTAAAGAATCAATATTTATTTATTAAAATAAACTATTATCAGTAACAAACTATGTCTACTACAGAAATACTATGGTATTCTTAGAAAATACCTTGTTACCCTGGTACATGAATTTAATTACCATGTTAGATTTCACAGTTTTTTTTTTAATTTTATTATAACGTGTCGCACAGCACCGTCTCAGTTCATGTTCTACTGAAATAGCGAATCAATAATTCACAATCGTCCTTTCTGAGCCTCTCGTGGATCCGTAGCTACTCACTTTTCCTCCACGTCAGCTGCATCTGCGCACTGCTCTCATCCACACATACACATAAGTTTCTTATTCTGTTAAACGTACAGTAAAATCGTTTCTAACGTGGCAATAAACGCATGGAGTGATGTTTAAGAAGCTGAAGCAGAAGGTGATCGAGGAGCAGTCTCCTCAGCGGAGCAGCGCGCAGGTCAGTGCAGCGGTTTGTTTATGTAGCATATATGCTAACAAAACACAACATCTATTACAGTTGTGAAGTCTAACACTCTTATTACTGTATTAAAGATTTAAATGACATTGTTTGCTCTTAAGTTCATAAATAAACTATTGGATTAGTTATACACTAACAAAACAGTACCAAGAAGCAATATTGACCATGGTGTTGTTGAGTGTTACCGTATTAATTCATAAGTATAATTTCATTGTGCTATCCCCAGCTGCATTTTCAAATATTATTATGGTACCGCCATTGTATTTAAGACATGTACAGTGGTGTTCTTAGAAGTTACCTTATTAATACCACGTTTCCACGATCATGTCTTGTCTGTCAAGTACTTTAATGAGCCCCAAACCAGCTCGACCTGTTACCAGAGCCCAGGCCCTTCAGCAGGTTTCCCTAAACAGACTTTATACTGAGAGGTTAAACTTCTACTTCAGCTGAAATTCAAGTCTGTTTGGTTTAATTATTATGTGAATTTTCAGAGTGAGTCTGAAAAAAGTCATTTATATCTATCTATTGTGTATCTTTTTCTCTTTATTATATATATACACACATATATACATATATATATATATATATATATACATACATACATATAAACACATATATACATATACACACACACACACACACACACACACACACACACATATATATATATATATGTGTGTGTGTGCGCGTGTGTATGTATATAAACACTGAAAACATATTGAAATATAATTTTATTTGGTTGTATCCATGTTGAAATCAATACAGTTAAACCGGTTTAAACTCTGTCCTGTGTTAATGTTACAAATGAATGCATCCTTGTTGATATATGTATTTTTGTGTGTGTGTGACCTCAGACCACAAAACCAGTCATAAGAGTCAGTTTCTTGAAACTGAGATTTAGATATATGTAAGCTGATTAAATAAGCTTTCCATTGACGTATGGTTTGTTAGGAGGACAGTATTTGGCTGAGATACAAATATTTGAAAATCTGGAAGTTAAAGGTGAAAAAAATATATATATTTATAAATATATGTTAGGTAAAAAATGTTAGCCTGAATGTACTGTAAGTTGCTTTGGATAAAAGCATTTGATAAATGCATAAATTTAATTTCTAATTTAATTTAATATTCAGCCTTGCAGCGCATAAATAAATGCCATCTTAAAATGTATTCAAATAGAAAACATTTATTTTAAATTGTAATAATATTTCACAATATTACAGTTTTTACTGTATTTTTTTGATCAAATAAATGCAGCCGTGGTGAGCAGAAGAGACGTCTTTCAAAAACATAAAAACTGTAATTATTCCAAACTTTAGACCAGCAGTGTAATTGGTGCTCTGATTGTGATTGTCGTGACTTGATGTCTGTGTCCAGCAGGTGAGTTCAGGAGAGAGGCGCGCTCAGCCCCCTTTGTTGAACCAAGATGCCCCGTCCTCCCCAAGTGACCGAGAGGTGAGAGTTCAGCCCTCATTGTCCTCTCACTGCTCTTGAGTGCATGTAAACATGTGCCAGATACGCCCTTTAACTCTTGAGTGTAGAATATCTGAACTGTTATGACCAAAAATACTTCATACTGTCATAACACAGGCTTTTAAAACGATAGTCAACAATGTAAGGTGATCTTTTGGTGTTTGTCAGACGTGTGAGATATGCAACGTGACTTTACAGTAAATCTATACAGTATAGCTATACATATTAAACGCGCTTTAAGTGTATAAATACATTTTGGGCCTGCAATTGGTCTAGGGGAAACGAATCTGATTTATTATTCTGTGAATTTAAAATGTGAAATGATCTACCTCTTGTTTTACAGAGAACTTTGTGCAGAGATTTCAAATCAGTTTGATAATCTACAGCTGGTTGGCTACCACACGACATGCTATTATTGTACTACTGCGATCTAATAATAGTCTAGATTTTTCAGTTTTGTCATTTCTGGACCGTGACATTAAACCTTATTTGAAGCATGAACATTTAAACATGATAAATAATGATATATGAATGCATCTTCTGACTTTCAGAGACTCTGCTTGGTTTATCCTTTGGCGCTTTTTCACGAATTATTGATGTTTGTCCTCTTTTATGAATCGTAGCTTAAATAGAATGTACCTCAGAATAAATATATCTCCATTGAAGGGAAACTGGTTTACTCTTCAGTGAGCTGAGGTTATGATTGCACTTTGTCTTTCAACCACATTTTCTGTTTGTATTTCTTTTTGAAATTTCCATCAGATCTCAGAATAAATTCATCATCTCAGCATTTCCAGGACTCAACAATAAAGATTTATTTATTTATTTATATTTGATTGCACTGACAGCATTTTTACCAGTCCATGACAATTAGTATAATAACACCAATTTCTAAATGTATTTATGTAAGGATTGTTTAAAAAAAATGTATATATATTTTTTTAAATTTATAAAAATGTATATATTTTTTAATGTATATATTTTATATATTTATTTTTAATAAGTAAAATATATATATATATATATATATATATATATATATATATATATATATATATATATATATATATATATATATATATATATATATATAATATTTATTTAATATTTAATATATTTACATAATATTCATATAAAAAGTGATTATATTTATATATTAATTTAATGTAATAAAATAGAATAATTTATATAATAATATAATTTCAATATTGTATTTATATCATATATTTAAAAAAAATCTTTTAAATATTATTGTGCTATATTTCTCTAATATTTTTTAATTCTTCATGAAAAAGTCAAAACTTCACAGACATATTTAATTCAGACTTAATTCAAAAACTTCGCATATCATTGTTAAACGTAAAATAAATTGACAGCACAGCTTTGTGGACTCCTCTTTATTTTTGAGCCCTAATTTCCTCTATGCCAAAGACTGCTAGATGTACCTTTTTGATGTCTCTATACACAGAATATATCAGGATTTGATGCCAGTCCCATTGAAGAGAATCAGGTTTGGTAGAGACCTCAAACAGCGTCGCTCTGCAGCTTCAGTGTGAATGGGCTGTCTCAACTCTCTCTCTGTTTCCACAGATGTCCTTCTCTCATCCTCTGGCTCTCTTTCTGTCCTCTCACTCATTGTGTTGTTTTCTCATTGCTCTTCATTAATGCGTTGACTCGTGTGGGGGGGTCGTTCAGCTGCTGGCTGGGATGATAGCAGAGCCTGCTTTTCTCTCTGAGTATACTATCTTTGCTCTGGACCACTCAAAACGACCCAAAGCGGCCCAGGTGCCCAGTGCGGTGAGTCTGTCCTCTTCCTCACCCCGTCCCGTCTGCGATGCCTTTGGAGGTTATGGGCTATAGAGGAGGCCTGCTGAGTAACACCCTGCTTGCAGCTTTTCTTCTTGAGCGTCTCTGCATAACTCAAAGGCATCTCGCTTCTAACCCCTGCATCTAATATCTTGCGTTCCTCGTTAGGCCTGATCTGTGCGTTTTCGGACCTCGGAATGGTTCCTCTAATTTGGCATCTCCAGGAATGAATGTTATTCCCGTAGTGTTAGATAATGCCTTGGATTCCCTGACTCGTTCCCTAAGTAGTGTCCTCATAGATTGAATGTACCCTTGCTGTTCCCTTTGAGTTATTTTGATTTCCTCGTGAAACTGATTTGGCAAATTCTCTGTTTAAAGGTGTTTCCAAATTTGAAGGTCCTTTTGCATGACTCGTATCAATATTTCCCAATGAATTGTCATGCTTTAGTTATTTTACCCTAATTTACTTTTGAAAAACAAAGTTTGAATAATTTTAAGGAGGATCTAACAGTTAAGTTAATCAGTTAAGGGTTAGGGTTAGTTAGGGTTAAATCTAACACGCATATATATATTATACACTACTGTAAATACAAGTACATACATTCATTGGCTTTCTCTATGGAGTCCTAGCTTGGCAAGAATTGTCAGAGAATGAGAAAAATGCTAATTAGACACAACTGTGTACAGTTTCTTAACTGAAGACATTATTATTATTATACTATTGAATTATTTATTGATATTTTGAACATTTTAGGTGTTCATTTTAAAGTTTTTGCTTTGCTTATTATTATAATTTATATAATAATTATTATATTTTTTTTCATTATTATAATAATAATTATTATATTAAAATCTGTGCTGTTGTTACATTAGCCAAGGCACTCTTGTTTTAGTATTATTTATATACTAATATATTTTTTAATATATTATTTATAATTTTAAGTTTAAATGTAGGTTTTAGATTTTTTTTTTAAATAATTTATAATTTTAAGTTTGATTATAGGTTTTAGATTTTTTTTATTTAATTTATAATTTTAAGTTTGATTATAGCTTTTTTAACCATTTTAAATGTTTATCTGTCAATATTTTTATTTCCATTTTAACTTTATTAATACATTTTAGTTCACTTGTCAAAGCAGCATTTCTATTTGCTTAGAAATGTAACGTTTTTTTAATCAAATGTATCATTTTATTGTAGCTTTATTTCAAATAAACACAAACTATTTTGAATCATGTTAGTTAACGATGTCAGAAACACTGCTCTGAAACAGAATAAGAAGCCAGTATATTGAACCCTTTTACAGTCCTGTGTATCTGTCATTAGTTTTAGAAAGCAGCTTTACAGTAAGACACTTCACACGGTAACAGACTGCTCTTCCACTACATTTACTGTGATTACATTTACAATCCTCCACACACACCTGAGCTCATTACACACACACCACAGCTGACACACAGCACCACCAATCACATCAAACAAACACTGATCATGTGATCTGCCGTATTACTGGCCTCATTATCATCTTCATTGGGGAGAAATGTGCAGAATGGTATGTGTCCTTTACACCTGAACGCTGTGATGTGGAAACATTTGTTTTTCAGCACATAGTCAAAGTTTCCTTGTCTGGCAATACACTACAATGACATGCTAAACTGTAAATGAAAGCACGTTTATTTGCTGAAATTGTTTGTGTATGATGTAAAGGAAACTGTTGGTTTCAAAGTGCAAAATATCTGATAATGCTGTCTTATTAGTTGTGTTTATAACGTTTGGCCTGAAGTGTTTGATTGATTGAAGGATTGCCGCCTTCTACATGTACAGCAGACAGAAAGCGAGCTTCACTTGTTGATTTTAGATTTAAATACTTTAATAAAAAAGTTTGCATCAAAACGCTGTTTCCAGCATATTGCATTAATAGATGGCTCGATTTTTACTGAAATACTGTGTGCATTTATTAGTCTTCTCATAATCAAGTTCTTCGTGTCTTGCTGTTTATCAACTGAGCAAAGCAACAGTGATTTATGATCTCTATAGGAATGCCTCCCACAACTAGATTACAGTTTAATAGTTATAATAACTATATTACTGTCAAATATAGACATCTGAGCCACGTGTAAACTGCAATAATTATAAGATAATTATTGTAATTATTATTATAATATTAAGAATTAAAAATATTATCATTGTAGTTATTAGTTGTAGTTTATATAATAATAATAATAATTATTATTATTATTTTTACCATCAGTATTCTTAGTATTATAAATAATATATTTTATCATTATTACTAGTAAAATTGTATCATTATTATTATTATTTATAATATAAAGTATAACAATAGCAATAGTATTATTATCATTCATATATTATTATTGTTATTATTAATTGTATTAGTAGTGGCAGTAGATAATAATAATTTGTACATTTTATTATTGCTAATGCTCTTATTATTATAAATGATAATATATTTTATTATTAGATTATATTTGTATTATTATTATTATTATATATTATAATATTAATAATACTAAAAAATTTAATATTTTTTATAATGATAAGAAAAACAACAACTACAGTTGTATTATTATTTTTATTATTATTATTATTATTTTAACTTGTACTATATTTAATGTTGGACTGTAAAATGTAAATTTTGGCTAAGATTGGGACAACATTAATTGGACGTTAAACAGTAGATTCTTGGAAAAGAGCCTTGTTGACCGTGTTATACCTGAAAAAGAAATAACTTTACAGTGTGTGTGTGCTGCTTTTTAACATTTGTATTGAAACTCATTCAGCTCTGAAGTAGAACATCACGATCATGTTATAAAGTGAGAAACATTACCCATGACTTCTTTCGTCTGCCGAACTTATCAATGACAAACTCTCACGCTCTCAGTAACCAGCTTCTCTTGCAGATTAGCTGCTAGTGTAGTGCTGCTGTGTTTAACTCCTCGTTTGTGTAACGCAGTAGTAATGTTTGTGTTTAACCCCATGTGTTCCTCTCGGAGTTGCATGAGGTTAGGGTTGGTGTAACCAGAAGCCCCTGCATTTCTCATAGCAAAGCTAATATTGCTCCCAGAGTAATCGGGGTGCAGCACGATGGGCCGGAGGAATACTAACCTGACTTGTTGATTGCAGAGACACACTTTCACTCATGTTTGTGGCTTCTGTTCTGATGCAGAGCGTTAAAGCAGCCGGCAGCTCTCCGAGAGGCAGTCTGAACGGAGATGAAATTGCTTCTCCTCAGGCAAGTAATAGTTAAAGTGCCTTATTTGTGTTTCACATGCATGAAATGTTAAAAGTGAATCTGTTCACATTGCATCTGAAGTGACCAGATGACATGCATTGCAGATTATTTGAAACACTAGAACTATATACACAGTGATGTAGATTTATTTTTATTAAAAGAAATACCTGCTGTTCTTTAAAACTTTCTGTTCATTAAGAGTTCTTTAAAGAATAAATCATTTTTTACAAAAATGTGAAGGAGCACCTCAGCAAATCAAAATATTAGAATGATTTCTGAAGATCATGTGACTGAAGAATGGAGGAGTGATGCTGAAAATACAGCTGCGTATCAAAAGAATAAATTATATTTCACAATATATTCGAATGGAATACAGGTATTTTAAATTGTAAAAATATTTCACAATATTGCTGTTTTTAATGTATTTTTAATCAAATAAATGTAGCCTCGCTGAGCAGAAGAGACTTCCTTCAAAAATATAAACAATTTAACAAAATGACTTTAGCACATTACTGTATGTGCCAGACGGACATTACATCTCCCTTTAGCATTTTTTAATGCCAATTAAACACATTTTCCCTCAAAAGAAGTATTACGTGTAAAATTCTGTAGCATAATTCTTTTTAAATGTACATTTTCATAAACTTCATCAAATTATGTTTGCGTAAATACCAATTCACGTTTATCATGTTTTGTTAATTATATAAATAAAAATGTGACATTTAAAAAAATAAACAATTATATAATAAACATTAAGTATATAATTTATTGTAAATATATATATATTTTATTTATTTATTTATATTATATTTGTGATTGTTCGATTTAGCTCATTTTTGTAGTTGTTTTTGTATTTCTGATGATTGGTCATTGCTGTCATTTTTGAGTAACAGGCTTAATCACAGTTTGACAACAGAATCTTCTTATTTAATGTCTGATTGTTATGATTTGGGATGCTTGTGTACTCCTCAGTCTCTGGCCCAGAAGCTGCAGCAGAAGGTTTCTTCGGTGGAGTCTCTGCTCCGGGGTTCGGCCCGCGGTGAAGGGCTCTTTCGCTCCGGCTCCCGGGACAGTCTGGTCCGAAGCTCCTCCAGAGAATCGCTCACTCTCGTCGGAGAGAACGAGGCCCAGACGACGCCGGCGTACGACCCTTCGTCAGACGTCGAGAGCGAGGCGGAGGATTCGCCCGGCAGCGTCGAGAGTCTGTCTAAAGAGCAGCTCTTGAACCGCCTGCACCGGGTCGAGAGGAGCCTTGGCAACTACAGGGGGAAGTACTCCGAGGTGAGCGTTCATTTCGGGTGATCTGATCGGTTTTGATCAGTCAGACTGATTGCTGATTGCTGATCAGATTTAATTCTGGGGAGGGTCTTACAGAAACTGTACATATAACACTTTTGCAAAAAGTCAAGCTTCAATATTTCTTGTTTTGGCACAGTTTTTAGTTGTTAGATATGAAGCTCATTTCATCACATAATAAAATAATAAAGGCAACTGCAACATTTTGTCTCACAATCCATACTATTTCTTTGCAACTGCGGGAAAAAAAAGTCAGAATTATGAGATTATGAATCATGAAACAAGGTAAAAGCAATTAACATTTTGTTATGTCTACTTAAAAAAAAAAAAAAAAAAATTAAAGCTTGTTTCTGCCAAATATTAAAAAAACACAATTCTGAGAAAAAAAGCCTGGATTATCAGAAAAGTCAGAATTGGCAAATGTTTACTCCCATTTGCATAATTACTCACATTTGCAAATTTTTCTTTTTAAAAAATTGTTTTTATCCGTGGTCGATACAAGCTTGTTATACTATAAATAAATTTTTCCAATTGTATCTCGCAGTTCAGAGTAAATTTTTATTTTATTTTTTATATCTCCCAATTCATGTCTTGTAATTCTGAGTATATATCTCCAATTCTTAGGGAATAAAGTCTGAACTGTAAGATAAAAAGTCAGATTTACCCCTTTTTTTCTGTTTAGGCTACAAATGCATTATATTTTTGGCGTATGTGGCCTTGAAGAACTATCATAAGCTGCAAATAGCTTTTATTGTTGTTTAATGTAAAAGCATTGTCTTATTGACACATTTAATTTTTTTAAAAGAAGCATTTTGATTCATATTTATGAAGTTTATGATCTCTCCACCTCTTTATGAGTCTGGATAGTTGCCTGATATTATTGCTTTTTGTACACTTAATGAGTTTGTGTGTGAAGCAGAGGTGCTGACAGTTATCCTTCAGAGCTGGTCAACTTTTATCTTGTCAGTCTGTGATCTGTGCAACAGAATTGTATTTATACATCAAATGCAATGCAACACTATTTTAGATGCTTCTAGTGTTGACTGTGTAGTTCAAAAGATTTGTTTCTTAATTACTTACCAGAGGTTAGCAGATTGCATTAAATCAAAGCAATGCATACTTGAGATGGAAACTGCAATCTTTGTTATCCATTAGTAATTTAACCAGAAATATTGCAAGTTGCATGCTCAGACAGACTTTGCTGACATGTCCAAATAGCCACCGAATCTTAAGTTCTTCCATTCCTGATGCATAGAGTTAAATGCAAATTGAAGCCCAGACTGAATATAAAAGCTTTCTGAGTTTTAACTGTTTTAGTTTTCATTAAAGCTCTTTGGCTCATTTGCAATCACTGTGTTCCCTCTGCTGTAGGGTGTTTCCTGAGATAATGGCGAAATGATAAATCGATCAAATTAGCTGCATATGGTTAAACCCTCATTTAGAGATCATTTGTTCAAGGAGAGCCCAGGCCTGTATTACTGCCTGTGCATATTAATCCTGATCAGATAATGCACTGCTCTGACAGTATGTGGATTATTCGTCACTCGGTCCACCTCAGGAGGATCAGGTGTTAGCATCGTGGTGTAATTAGTGATGTGTCCCAGATAACACTGAAGAACTTCCTGTTTGGAAAAACACATACTGTACTGTAAACATGGCCGGGATGGAATGGATCATCTTTGTTATTCCTGAAATCATGTTAATGTAAAATAAGACCCGCTGATATATGAAACAGTGTTATTATTAAAAGCTATTAAAATAATTTTTAGTAATTGAAAGAAAGCAAAAAAAAAAAATATATATATATATATTGAAGATTGGGGGGGGGTTATTTGAAAGATATTATTTTTTAATTTTTTTTAACAAAAGTTAGAACTAATTTAAACAAATTGGCAACTAATTCAAATACTAAAGTTAGTTAGTATACTATAGTTCAAATACTAAATCCATCCTAAAATTACTGAAATTAAAATGGAAATAAAAAAAATATTAAAGCTTTGTATGGGTAGATGGATGGATGTATGGATGGATATATAACTAATAAAAACTACAAAATGATAAAATACAAAATTGCAAACAAGTTTATATTAAAACATAACAAAAGTAACTAAAAAAGACAAAGATTTAAGTGTAAACTGGTAACTAACTGAAATACATGCATTTCTGCTCAAGTGCTGAAATGATCAATTAATCATAACATTGTGCAAATTAAAACATGAATAAAAATCTGTTAATGTAACAAAACTACAAAAACTGAATATGTAAAACCCTGAAAATAAAAGCTAATTCAAAATATTAACAAGTAGTAGTGTATAAATAATTCTAAAATTGTTTTGATTGATTTGTTGTTTTTGTTAATATTATTATTATTATTAAGCACAAAACTTTCTACTTTTATTTTAGATGTATTCTATTTTATTTTAGATTATGTCAGAAGGACCTTTTCAAATATGTTTTTCCAGTAGTATTTTATTTAGCTTTATAAAGTTGCACTAAAATGAGGAATTGTTCTCCTGCTTTGAACTAGTGAAGTCAAGCCCGATGCATTGACTAGTGGCAGAACTAATCAATAGTGTAGTTTTACATGCCTGTGGTCCCTGATTTGGGCATGGGACCGTTTGATTCGTGAAAAGAGTTGATCATTATTAATAGACTGATGTTTTTCTCTCTCTTTTTCCTTTCTTAGTTGATTACGGCCTACCGAACTGTACAGCGAGATAAAGAGAAAACTCAGGTAATGTCATATTCAGTCAATAAATGATAGTTTAGGTGCAGCTGGAGGAATGTTTTCTTGATGTTTTTCCTTTAATGAGTCGCTCGATTTGCTCTGCTGTGAGGTTTGGAGCTGATATTAGTCTGTCACTCTCTCTCTCTCTCTCAGGCCATCCTCAGCCAGAGTCAAGATAAAGCCCTAAGAAGAATCGGAGAGCTCAGGGAGGTTCGTCTGGAACACATTAATTCTTCATCACAGCTCTACCGTCAATGTTTTTCTACCTCTGATATCTCTATTAGTCTTCGGTTCACACGGTGTATTTAAAGGCAGCATGAAACAGCGTTCACAAAGCAGCGAACGTCTGCAAAGTGACATGTTTCAGAGATATGGTCCAGAGTTTCAGATGTTTGCGGAGTGTAGGAATTTGTCTGCTTGCTTCTAATGGATTGTGTGAGTGATGGGCACAATATATGAAATATTGGAGTAAAAAATAAAAATAAAAATAATAAAATACAATAAACCATGAATAAAATAAAAATAAACCATGCATGAAGCGGTGCTATTATAGTATACCATATGAATACGATTTTATAATATTTTATTTGTATATTTTCATTTTTAGTTAAGGTTTTACTAAATATGCTGTTTTTGTAATTTTTTGTAGTTTTATTTTAAAAACATGTCTATATTATATATATATTTATATATATATTTATATATTTTAGTAATTTAGTTAAATTAAAAGAATACATTTATGAAAATAAATGCTAGAATATAATAAATATTTTTGCTAGAATAAAATAAAGAATAAATAAAACAAAATAAATAAAAATATATGTTTTTTATTGTATTTAATTAATTTGATAAATTATATATATATATATATATATATATATATAGATATAATTTTTGTTTGATGCTGTATGATAATTGTATATAATCAGTTATTTGTATATTTTATTTTATATTTATATAATTTTTTACAATTCTTTCAAATAGTTATTTTTATATAATATTTTATACATTTTATATATATATATATATATATATATATATATATATATATATATATATATATATATATATATATATATATATATATATATATATATATATATATATATATATATAAGTGCATTTCTTTAAATACTTCAAATTATTTATATAACATATGCAACATAAATATAGGACTTGTAGATTTAAATATTAATATATAGTTTTGAACAATATTGAGACATTGAGCCCTTATCTCTCCTCCTCAGGAGCTTCAGATGGACCAGCAGACCAAGAAACACCTGCAGGAGGAGTTTGATGCTGCTCTCGAGGAGAAGGACCAGATGATCACTGTGCTTCAGACACAAGTGTGTGTGTGTGTGTGTGTGTTTATCTTGTATTGTGCATCTCCTAGTCATCTGAGGTGATACTAAAGCTGTTGTCTTCAGGTTTCTCTCTTGAAGAAGCGTCTGCAGGCGTCTGGAGGTGTGCTTTCGTCAGAAGTTGAGACCTCTCAGTCCACAGATACGGTTGATGCGACCTCTGACATTCAGAGCCCCTCGAAAGACAACGGCTCGACGCTTAACACAGGTGTGTGCAGGTCTCCAAGAACACACAACGTTTTTTCTTTACACCAAAGTCATCTTTAACCTGTTTGTGTTTTGTGTGTGGGGCCAGCAGAGGGCAGCGGAGAGCCGGGCAGCGCGGTGGACCTTGAGGCTCTTCAGAAGCGAATCAAAAGGCAAGAGAGTCTCCTGCAGAGATGTAAAGAGATGATTCGATCCAGTAAAGAGCGCAGCGCTCAGCTGAGCAGCGAGAACGAGGTTTTACAGCAGCAGCTGCAGGAGAGACTGCAAGAGCTTGAGAAAATGAAGGTACTGAGACATTAAATAAAACAAAACATGAACAACATCTAGGTTTTGGTTAGGGATTTATTCATTGGTAGCTGTAGCATAGTGGTTAAAGAAGGGCAGCAGGATCAAACGCTATATGAGGTTATTTATTGAGCAATCTACATTGTGTTCTAGAGCAAAATTACAAAATTAAATTTTTTTCTTATATTTTATTAGTATTTTTTTTTAATTAATGCAGAATTTGTTGTAGTTATATTTTTAACTTATATATATATATATATATATATATATATAATTCAGTATTTTGAATTTTTTTGTTGCATTTAATTTATACGTGGTTTATTTTATTATATTATAATCTTTTAAATTTTGTATTTTATTGATGCAGGGTTAATTTTAGGTATTTATTTTTTAATTTAGATTTTTTATTAATTCATACGTTTTTTTTTTACATATGATTAATTTGAGAACATTTGCATGTTTTATATTTTATTGTATTATATTCTAATTTATTAATAATTATAAGTTATTCATAATTTATTATTATGTTAACTATATTAATTATAATTTATTTGACATTATTTTATTCACAAATGGTTTATTATTTTTTTATTCATTATATAATTTTATATTTTATGCAGGATAATTTTTTATTTACATTTCTTTATATATATATTTTAGTTTATATTACATTTTTTATTAATTTTATTCATCCATGTTTTAATATTATTTCATAATGTATTATTTTATTTGATTTAATTCATGGTTTTGTCTTGGGTAGTGTGTTTGTTACTTTGTGTGTGGTAAAGAGGCTGGTACAGATATATTTGTGTGTGTGTGTGAGGTAGCGGCCGGATGGCTGTGAGTGTGTTTCCTGTGGATGTGTGTGTGTGTGTGTGTGGGAACAGTGCTCAGCAGGACAGTGAGAGCAGAGGTGAACCTCTCTCTGAACCTCTCTCT
Organism: Carassius gibelio; assembly: GCF_023724105.1. Taxonomy (NCBI): domain Eukaryota; kingdom Metazoa; phylum Chordata; class Actinopteri; order Cypriniformes; family Cyprinidae; genus Carassius; species Carassius gibelio. The sequence continues at coordinate 2,928,892 of NC_068383.1, forward strand.
GTCTCAAGCAGTGTTCGGACACACATTCCCACCGTCACACTCGCTCACACTTAAACACACCATCTGAAGCTCAACTCCATGATTTACTCTTCATTTACTTTCCTTCATCACTAAATCATTTCAGATTTATGTGAAACACTGAAGTGCTGTTTTAAATTGAACTTTTGTGTGAAATGTACAAGCAGTTTCTGAGTGAAGAGTGTAGGGATGTTAACCAGTTAACTGTTTACCGACCGTTAAGAATTTTGAATGATTAACACAATCAGTCATTTATTTATTTATGTTCAGTAATTTATCCAAATATTTATAAAGGTTTGCTGCATGGTTAAAATATGATGCAAGTATTAAAAAAAATAGTTTTTTAGAGAGGAAAACAAGTCATTTAGGCTTATAATAAGTTGCATTTTACTATTTCATTCAGAAATAGATCTAAATGGAGATGCAAAATGTTTACAAACATTAAAATAAACACTGTAAACATAGCTGGGCTATTTTAGTTCCCCTCACTCTAAATTAAATTCTTTCAATTAACAGTATTTACAAAAGATCAAGAATTCAAATGGGCCTTTAAGAAGTTGTATCAACATTTGCTACAAGCCAAAATGAATTAATTTAGGCTTAAACTATCTGGAATCTGAGGGCGCAAACAAATCAAAACATTGAGAAAATCAACTTTAAACCATATTAGCATATTGCTAATAAAAAATTGGGTTTTGATATATTTACGCTAGGAAATGTACAAAATATCTTCATGAAACATGATCTTTACTTAATATCCCTTATGATTTTTGGCATAAAAGAAAAATTGATCATATTGACCCATACAATGTTTTTTTGACTATTGCTACAAATATACCCCAGAGACTTCAGACTGCTTTTGTGCTCCAGGGACACATTTTATTTCGATAATGAACAGGCTGCTTTGTCAACGTAACAAAGCTTAAAGGTCTTTGCACATAGAGTCTGAAAATTTTGCATGTGTTTTAAATTTTTTCGTATTCCCCATCCTCTCCTATCAAAATGCATGCTATGGATGCGAGAATGCACAAAACCAAACATGATCTGGATTTTTTAATGACTTTGTTAGTTTCGGAGGCAGTGTGTAAATTTGGGACAAAAAAAAACAACAAATCTTAGTATTTTTAACATGTCACAGACACTTATCCTTTCTAATTTTAATTAAATTCTAATTGAAACAGTTTACGGTTAATAATCGGCTAACGAGCTTTGGTTGTCGATTGGGAAAAATAACCGAAATGCAGATCCCTGGAAGAGTGTTATGATGTTGATTGGTGGTTGCTATAATGTTTTTTAGCATTTTATCACAGACCAGACCAAAATGAAACGTTAAATTACATTGAAAAACCTCTTTGTCAATAAACTACGAAGTTTAAGGTATCATTCATGTCTGAAGCACATAGTTATGCACCAAAATTACATTTTAATTGTCTGTTCAGATCGTTTCAACTATAATAAACTATAACATTATTAATAAGTAATAATGATGCTTGCCTGTGCAAACACCACACATTTATATAAAAAGTGTTTCAAAATTAATTAAACATGAAACATAAAAAATATAGATATTATAAAATAAATACAAATCAAATAAAGCATTTTCTGTGTTTTTATTTTGGTTTATTTTGTGTCATTCAGTTGTCTTTGAATAATTTCTGCGTAATATGCATTTACTGTATATAAATACAAAAAATAAATTTTTCAAAAATATGTATTAAAAATAACAATGAAGTAATACATTTTATTTAATTTTTTTTTACTTATTTCCATTTAGTCTCGTTCGAATGTCGATTTTGATGCCTGTGATAAAATTTTTTTTTGATGTAATGACCTGGTCATGAAATTAAACCATTGCAAAGCCTTAAATTACATTGTTTTTGGCATGTTGCAGTGCATCAAGGAACAGATAAATACGTTTTTTTGTGTGTAGCCAGACTTATTGAATGTGCAAAGAGATCTTGACATTAAACCAAACCTTTTTTTCTTTTTTTGCTAGTCGAAGTTTCAGGTCAGTACATTTCCAGCTGGCCGCTACGTTTCCAAGCATCTCACTTTCTAATCCAGGTTGTCTAGACCAGCTGGATCTGGGGTCTTTATGAAAGATGCTCAATGAGTGTTGATGTATAGTAATGTATTGAGATCCATGGAGGCACGCTCATCGTCTGTCTTCTGTGTGTTCACCAGGAGCTCCACACTACAGAGAAGACGAAGCTGATCACGCAGCTGGGAGACGCCAAGAACCTCATCGAGCAGCTGGAGCAGGACAAGGTGAGCAAGAAACAGGACACGCTTCGTTTTGCTCCTCAGAAGGGTTCAGCTATGTTGTGCGTCTGCCACAGGACGGTTTTTGAGCCAGAACGAGTGGAAGTATAAATTCCACTGGCCCTCGAAGACAAAGATGAATTATCCCGGAAAGGCTTTTTAAAATGATTGGAACATTTTTTTTTTTTCTGTTGGTCTCTCAATTTGACATGTTTGTGTATAAAAGTAATAGTGGAGATAATGTATTGCTTATTATTTTAGAATAATGGTGGGTAAATTGACCAATTAAAATGTATATTTCTTTATAATAATTTTTTTTATTGAGTATGTATATATAATATTATTATTTTATTATTATTATTGAAGTAATTATAATGAAATATTTAATATATATATATATATATATATAGATCCATATATATATATATATATATATATATATATATATATATATATATATATATATAGATCCATATATATATATATATAGATCCATATTATTGGTTATTTGGCTGTATTAAATATTATTGTTATTATTATTTAAATATATTAATGTTGAAAAATTATATTTGTATATATAAATTACATTTTTCACTGATAAAATTAAATAATTTATACCAATAACAATGTATACTGTAACAATTAAATAAATTTAAACAATGTATTATTACAGATTTTTATTCATCTTGGTTGAAAGTTGATTTTGCACCCTGTGATCAAAAAATAGTCTTTGAGATGTCATCTAAGTGAAATATGTGATATATGGAGAGCTGTCTGTTTGCAACAGAGTTGTGATCAAATCAGTCATGTTTTGTTTAGCCTTTGACCTTCACTCTGCAGGATAGAGATCATTGCCACTTGGGTCATTGTATGGAATGTGAAGAGCACAAACAAACGTCAGAAGCAATTAGAGGTGCGTCCTCAAACTGAGCGCAGAACCTGCTGTACGGGGCGAGAACCTAGTTTGCAGGAACCTAGACATAATCAGTAGTGGATTTTGAAAAAATTAAAAAGTGGGCCGCAATACTGTGGTTTCGTTTTTCAAAATCACCATTCCTCCTAAACTCAAAGGAGCATTGCATAAGGATCAGACCAGAAGATGAACATATTGACTGAAAATCTGGGATGAGTGCATTTAATTTTTGTGTGAACCACCCCTTTAAAACTCACCTATGGTCTCGTTCTGTAGGGAATGGTCATCGCAGAAACCAAGCGTCAGATGCACGAGACTTTGGAGATGAAGGAAGAGGAGATCGCTCAGCTGCGCTCCAGACTCCAGCAGACTATCACTCAGAAAGACGAGCTGCAGGAACAGAAAGAGAAATCGGAGAAAGCAGGTGAGTGAGACTATCTCCTCTCTCTGTTTCCCGCCCTTGTGTCTGCTTGTCATTAACTGCACTTCCTGTGACTCTTTCCTAGCGTTTGAAGAGCTGGAGCGAGCCCTCGGTGTGGCCCAGCGGGCGGAGGAAGCACGCCGCCAGATACAGCTGAGGATGGAGGAGCAGGTGAAGCAGGTGGAGAAAACCAGCGAGGAAGAGAGGAGAGGCTTGCAACAGGAGCTGACCAGGGTCAAACAGGAAGTGGTCACCATTATGAAGGTGTGTATTAGAAAATAGGTCAGAAAGAGAGGGAAAATGCTGTCTGTTTGTTCTGCAAAAAACTGTAAGAAGTCCTTTTCTGTGTTAATAAAACATGCCATCTGTTGCTGTGTCTCTTATGGTTGTCACTTCTTAGCATCAGTATTGTTTGAGAGCTACATCCTGTTACACACACTGGAGGATCTTGAGGAGACGCATTAATTTAGACACTAGAATCAAGAATAATCAAACCATTTTGTTTTGCATTTTAGTATGTTTCTTTTGCCATTTCTCTGTCCTCATTTGTAACTTGACCTGTTTAAAGTTATTTTGCCTGGAAAAGCAATTCATCCACTCACAGTGTCACATGCATCCTGAGAATTGTCTGGATGAGCGTTTAAATGTTCATTGCTGCACAGTTCCCATGAAGGCTGTGTGTTTTTATGGATTTGCACACCTTTAGTCTCTTCCTTTGTGCATTGGAGTATGATTGATTAACTGAAGGGCAGTAAATAAAAATGAACCAAATTGATGCCACATTTACAGCCCACCATTCTGCCTGCATGTATATGAGACAGGGCTTCATTTTTGACAAAGAAATTCAGTTCTGTTTCATTCATCAGGCCCCATAATCCATGCTGTAACAAAGACACATGCAGTATGTCCTAATTTTTTACATTTTACCCCAAATAACCTGTCGCATATAATCACACATCCCAATGCAATCAGCATTATAACCCACACTCACAATCACCTTAATTCTTCCACATAGCATTTAATAAGGTGTTTTATATCCATGAGAAAATGTAAAATATACTGTTTAAATGTAAATTAATTAATAATTTCTGTTTTTCATACTTTGTAAAATAATTAAGTTGATTTCATATATATATATATATATATTATATATATATATATATATATATATATATATATATATATATATATATATATATATAATTTTTTTTTTTTTTTTTTTTTTTTTTTAAATATTAAAGTGAGATTTTATGTAGTTGTTATTTTACTATTAATTGCATTTTGTGTATTTTTTATTTTTTTTAAATAATATAACAATAAAATTTCCCATGAATAAAGCCTTTGATGCTGAAATGGCAAAAATAAAAATGAATAAAATTATAATTCCCCAACCTCTCAGACCGTTTAAATTAAGCAGGTTGTTTATGCTACTTTACATAACCTAGATTTAACATATGGTCTAGATGGACTGGAAATAGTTTTAAATTGTGGACGTTAGAGTATTAGTGTTTTAAAATGTCCATCAAACCTGACAAATGTTAACTTTGCCATGATTTATTTCTTTTTTTAGAAATCCTCAGAGGACAGGATTGCAGAAATGGAACGGTTACATTCAGAAGCTATGGCTAAAAAAGAAAAGGAACTGAGTGCTCAGATCAAACAAGCAGTGGTATGCCTTAATTTTCATTTCAGTGGTAAACTATGATCAGTTCATGCATATATTAGCTATTTGGATGTAGGTGCTTCCTAAGCTATAAACACCGATGCACTTTATTTACCAAAGGAACAGTGTCGTGAGGAATTGTTGCGATTGGCACAGGAAAAAGAGCAGCAGGTGTCTCTTGCTCTGGAGGAGGCCGAGCTGCAGAAAGCTGTGATTCAGTCTGAAGGAGAAAACCAAGCCAAGGAACTACAGCTAAAGTTGGAGTCAGCCAAAACGGTGAGTTAATCTGCCACCTTATCTAAGGATTGCTTAACATGATATCCTTATTGTAGTCGAATAACCAAATTAACCCATAGATATGAAGCCATCATGCATGAGAACGTGAATCCTTAAAATTGTCTTTTTTTTTTATACAGCGAATTCAAGAACTTGAGAGTTGTCTAGGTAGCTTGGAGAAGGATCCTGCCAACTCGGATAAACTCTCTGTACAACTAGAAGAGCAGAGAAAGAAACATGAGGCTGATATAGCTGCTTTAGAAGAAGTACATAAGCAGGAGCTAGAAAAGACAAAGACAGAGCAGATAACAGCCCTTAATCAGCAGCGTGATGCTGCTGTGGAGGAGCTTGTGGAGAAACATAAAGCGGAAATTGAATCTATTCTGAAAGACAAGGAGGAACAGTTCCATTCTCATGTGGAAGACATGAACAAAAAGATGCTTGATAAACTGAGTGACAAACAAACTGAGATTGAGACCCTGTCTTCTGAGCTTAGTGAGCTACGAAATAGTAAACAGCAGTTAGAAGAGAGACTGTTAAATGTGGAGACCACCAGTGAAACTACAAGACAAGAGTTTGAGGAAAGACTAAAGGAAGAACGAGCAAAATATCAGGCTGAGATTGAAGATGTGAAACAGAAAGAACAGTCGTGTGCAGGGGAGGAGAAAATGCTGAAAGACGAGATAAATCAGCTGAAGATTGTGTTGGAGGAGAAGGAAAAAATACTAGAGGAACATGTGCTTAGAGAAAAGACTTTGCAAAAAGGAAGTGCACAGTTCGAGGAGCTTCGACTCAGGGAACAGTCAAATAAAGAAGCCCTTGAGGAATCAAGATCTCAGATAAGCACACTTACAGAAGAACTCCAGCAAACCAAGAATCAAGTGAAAGATCTTGAGCAAACCCTTGAGGCAGTGCGCAATGATGGTCGGGAGAAAGAAGTGTATCTTGAGCAAAAGACAAGTGAACTTCAGGAACTAGTGCAGAAGATGGAGCAAGTCAAGAGGGAACTGTCTGAAAAAGAAAATCTGCATGCTGCAACCTGCAAAACTATGCAAGAGGAGCAAAACCGGTTGAGGAAGCAGCTGGAAGACCAGAAGAGTTCTCACGAGAAGAAACTTGAGAACATTAGGAAAGACATGGATTGCAAGCTGAAATCCCAGGAAAACAAGATGGAGAAGTTCAAGCAGAAAGCCAAGGAAGCGCAGGACAAGTTGAAGAAGCAGCTTCAGGATCAAGAGGAGAATGCCAAAGCAGAGTTATCCAAGAAAGCTCAAGAGATAGAATTGAAAGATCAGCAACTGAAGGAGAAGATCCTTGACATGGAGCAACCAAGCTCTGAGGGCCTCAGCACCGCCATGTCTGATTTGGAGGCCAATCACAAAGAACACTTAGTCAGGCTTCAGTTGACTCATAAACAAGAGCATGAAGATCTTATTCGTCGCTGGCAGGAGAAACTCAACCAGCTTGAGGAGGAGTTGCAAGAAAAACATGCTCAGTCTTTACAAGAAAAAGCCCAAGAGTTGGAAGAGATCTCTCAGCTGCTTGTTGCCAGCAGGGAAGAAAAGGAACAGGTTATGAAAGACATCCAGAACCTCAGGGAGGAGCTTGCCATGAGGGAAACCACTGTGCAGAAACTACAGACAGAGCTCAGGGAGGCTGCAAGCAAGCTGGAAAGTTTATCTGAAGGGGAGGGTTTACTTACAAGACAAGTCGAAACCATGGAAAAGAATCTGAACCAGGCCTTGAATGAAAGAAACCATTTGCAGGACGAATTGAGAAAGGCTGAGGAAACTAATAAAAGGAAATTCCAGAGCATATCTGAAGAGTTGGTAAACACCCAGCAAAAGTTGAATATGCTTGAAACGTCCAAGTGTAAAGAGGGCGAGGATCTCCAGAGAACACTAGAAGAAAAAACTGCTGAACTCCAAAATAAAGAAAAAGAGTTCCAGACGCAATTGTGTGCCATCTCGAAGGAGTTTGTGCAGTGTTGTCAGGAAGCCCAGACTAAGTTGGATGGTTTTTCTGTTGAACTGTGTACGAAAGTTGAAGAACGAGTTGGGGAGTTACAACGCCGGGTGATAGATCATCAGAATAAGGTCATATATCTAAGAAATATTATCATGACGAAGGACAACAGAATTAGCACTTTAGAGAAAGAACTTCAGCAGACTTTGGATGAGAACCATAATCTAAAGAGCTCTCTTGATGAGGTGACTCTTCAGTTTAGGGCAAGTTCAGAAACTCTTAAAGCCTTACAAACCGAAAGAGAGTCTCTGCAATCCGATGCAGAGAATCATTCCCAAGTACTTTCTGAGAAAGACCTTCAAATCAAGCAGCTCTGTGAGGAAAAAGAACACGTATCAGGAAATCTCCAAGCAAATGTTTTGCAAATCAGCAATCTAGAATCAGTCATAAATGACTTGAAGACTCAGTTAGCAAGTAGCATAACTGAGAAAGAACAAGCCATATCTCTGCTGAATCAGCAGCACAATGAGGACAAGGAAATGGTTACGTGCCAAATGGGAGAGACGGTGGAAAGGCTTGAGAAAGAGAAGACCTCGCTTCAAGAGCAGGTAGACTCACTTAGGAATAAGTTCTCTGAGCTGAAAAAGAAGTTCAGTCAGAGTCACAGCTCTGTTAAATCTCTTCAAGATAAAGTTGCAGACATGGAGAGGCAGATTGCTGAGAAGGACAACCAACTTCAGATGCTCACTGCTAGCATTGACAATCACTCCCTTACTAAGTCAGAAATGGACCAGGCTCTTACAGAGAAAGAACAAAGAGTTCATGCCTTGACCTCAGAGCTGGAAAGCTGCTCAAAGAAAGTTTGTGATCTGGAGGAGCAGCTAGAGTTGCGGACAAAAGAGCGAGAACAACTCACAGCCGATTTACAGCAGCACTTTACCATTAGGGAGAGCGAAAAGATTGAGTTGATGAAGCAGGTCCAGGAAGCTCAGGACCAAAGCTCTCAAAATGGTGCCCTAATCCAGAAAACTGAGGAAAGTCTTCAATCTTTGAGGAAAGACATTGAAACAGCCAAGCAGGAACTGGAATCCCAACGAAATGACTTTGAGAGGGAGAAGGCTGAGATCCTGAGGGCGAAAGAAGAGGCTGTGAAGGCAGCCCAAGAAAAGGCGTCAGCTGAAACGACTGGTAAAGTATCTGAGTTGAAGAAGAAGGCAGAGCAAAAGATTGGCATGATTCGTAAGCAGCTGACGTCACAAATTGAGGAAAAGGAGCAGGCTATCAAAGACCTGCAGGCACTGTTGGAAGGCATAAAGCAAACCCAGACTGAAAAAGAAGAACGGATAAAGTCTCTAGAGGAAATTGAGAAAACAATGGAGGAGGCCAATGCAAAATTAAAGGAAGGGCATGAAAAACATCTACAAGAATTGCTACAGAAAGAAAACAAGGAAAGACAGTCCTCTCTGCAAAACCTAGAAGATATGTATAAGGAGAAGCTTGCTGCTCTTCACAAAGACATGTCTGCAAAGGAGGAGCAATCTGCTACTTCTGCTAGAGAAACTTCTTCAAGACTTGGAGAGCTTGAGACCAAACTCTCAGAATCGATTGAGCAGATTGCAAATTACCAAACCGAGGTAAGTCGCCTTAAAGCAGACCTGCTTGAACAGACAACTCAAGTGCAGGAGCTGCAGCAGACTTGCTCGGATCTCCAAGAACAGATCAAGGAGAAACAGATTGAAGAAGTTGAGGTGGAACATGTTTCTGAAGTGCAAACGACTTGCATTAGATTAGGAATGGAGCCTGCAATGTTAGCGGCCAAGGAAAACGTGGAAACTGTCGGGTACCAAGATGACTGGACAAGCCAAAAGGACTTGTTGGTAAAGGAATATGAGGAGAAGCTTCATGGTTTGCAGCAGAGATTAGAAGAGAAAGAAAATGAACTAAAAGCACAACAGAGTTCAACTCAAGGAAACGGGGAGACTGTTAATGAGTGCCTAATCAACAATACAAACACCTCAGAGAGTGATCTTCAGAGAAGGCTGGTAGAGGTTGAGAATGAAAAGCAGAAGCTTCACAAAGATTACACCAGACTAGTGAAAGACCTTCGGTCTCTAAGGAAAGAACATGAGAAGGATCTGGAATTCCTGAAAAAGGAAATGACAGAGGAAAGCGAAAAGAAGCTCAAGTAAGATGTGAAAATTTTAGAAATAGTTGAGGATAAGGATGCATATGTTATGTAACAGTATTCTTACCAGGTTTCATATGGTTGATCTTTTTTTAACAGGCTTGAAATTGAAGATATGGAAATGAAACAAAATTCCGCTCTTAAGCAGTTAATGAGGGAGTTCAACACCCAGATTGCCCTGAAAGAAAAGGAACTGGAAGGTTCAGTAAAGGAAACCATTGGTAAGAAGAATATATGACTTATTTCTAGGAGTCTCCTAAAACTGTTTTAGGGCTCTACGGTACAAATGTACTGTTTATTGCTAATGCTACTATGGTAGTACTGTTTTACAGAAGACTAAGATGGGTATAATATAGAAGCCAATTTCTTAGACTGAATAAAAAATCAAAAAAGGTAATTGTGACTTTTTCACACAATTCTGACTTTTTTTTTTTCAAGCAATTACGAGTTGACATCTCGCAATTCTTCTCGTAGTTGGCAATAAAAAAAAATTATCAGAATTGCATGATATAAACTCGCAATTCTGACTTTTACGAAGAATATAAGAATGAAATATATACTCACAATTGCGAGAAAATAAGTCCGATTTGCAGGATGTTAAGTCGCAATTGTGTGTTATAAAGTAAGAATTGCGAGATATAAACTCGCAGTTGCGAGTTATAAAGTCCAATTCTGAGGAAAAATTACTAGATCAATATCTATCTACCAATTCTGACTTTATAACTTGCAGTTGTGTTATAAATTCCGAATTGGTAGATATAAACGCGCAATTCTGAGGAAAATGTCAAAATTATGAGTAAATATTTTGAAATTTCGACTTTATTTCTTAGAATTCTGACTTTTTTCCTACGAATTTAAAGTATAAATCTCACATCTCTGAGAGTTGAGAGTTTATATCTCGCAATTCTGAATTCATAATTGCTCACCCAAAAGTTAAAAATCTGGCAACATTGGTCCTCATTTATTTTATGTTATTTTTTTATTTAAGGAGTATTGTGAACATTCGGCATGACATTTTTTGTATTCCAAAGAAGAAAGTAATTCTTACTGTTTTTGGAAATGTGAGGACATAAAAGACATTTTGGAGTGAAGTACTCCTTTGAGTGCAAAAAAATAAATGCTGAATAAAACCAAGTACTGATAGTCCTGGAAAGCATTGAGGACATAAACGACCTGTGTTTTCATAGTTGGTCACATTTGCTGATTTACTGGCGTCTGGAAATATGAGATAAGAAATTCATGATTTGTTTACCATGTGTTTTCAATCCTGCCATGTAATGCATTCAGTGTGGAACTTAGTGTTTTATACCACTAGTAACTCTGTGGTGACCTTCATGTATTCTTACTGTACTTTCCTGTTTATTTTTTCCTCACAGAGAAAGCTCAGGGTGTGGAAACCGAGCTTATAAATAACCATCGAGAAGAAGTCAGTCAACTTCAGAAAATAATCGCTCAGAAGGAAGAAGACCTGAACAAAACGGTTCAGCGTTACGAACAGGTCCTTCAGGTATGTCAAAATAATGCGAAACTGTAGCTTTTTTTTTCATGCAATTGTGAGTTAATGGCCAGAAAATGCATTATACGTTCAACTTTATAGAAAGACACAGGAAGAATTTTGCGAGGAGTTTATTGCTTTTGCCAAATTCCACCACATAAAGTCAGTGAGTTCGGGTTTCAGCTAATAGTTTGTGTATCATCAGGAAACACTTACCTCAGTCAACTAGCACTTCAGACTCCGCCTAGAGCTGTAGGGAATGATGCAGGCCTTATGCTGCTTGCATCCATCCTAACAGAGAATTATGCTAACTGTTTGTGATATATCGAATTGTTTACCCATGCATTTTCAGACCCAAGTTTATTATCTGAAAACGAATACAGTATGGCAACACTGTAAAGGGGTTTGAAGAGAAAGGACACATTTGCTCAGAGTTTGTTCTCCCTGTAGAGTCGTGAGGTGGAGATGGGCGACCGCGTGTGTGAGGTGCAGAAGGAGTTAGAGGAGCTACAGCAGAGGAGTCTCAGTGGCCCTCAGGTACAGCACAGTTTACACACCATGTCCCGCCGGGAGCTAGTTATCTTTGTGGTTTGTGTGGATATGCATGAAAATGAGAGTTGCCATGTTTAATTAAATGCAAATTTTATACTAATTTAATCATTTAAAAATAATGTCAAAAATATATTGGCTTTTAATATTTTTAAGTTTATATTTATATATAAATGTGTGTATATGTTGTTGTATGTTAGAGAATGTGTTAATTTATATATAATACATGATAATAATAATATAATAACTGTATATAATAAAATATATTGGCTATTTTTTTAATTATATATTTATGTATATTTTATATATTTAGTGCGTATGTTTATATAAATTAGTTTCTATATAACAATAATCGTATAATAATAATAAATTATAAATAATGCCATAGGAAAGCCATAGTTAAAATAATAAATCTTATTTAAGATTTTTTTTTCTTTATATTTGCCATTAGCTTGCAGCATTAGTGTTGGCTCATGTTATATTTCATATTTGTTTTAACTTTGACAATAAATTGAACATACAAAGTGATGTTTCCAATATAAATTTGATTTATAAATTAACTAACCATTGAACACATAATGATGGAAAACCCTTCAAATTTGGGCAAATTGTACGAAGGTCTTTCTTTATCAGCTTGTCTTTTCTTCTTTCTGTGTATCTTTGCATGTTTCTTGGTGTCAGACACCTATCCTGCTGCTCTTATTCTGACTAGAAATATATATATTTTTAGCATTAATTACTTTTTTGTGTTCCTCATTTGTCAGATAAAAGCATCTTAAGTTAATGGATATAAATTTAAATCTCGGAAATTGAATGAAATGTCAAATCAGGTGCATGTGTTATCAGTGATGCATTTATTTACCTAAAAAGTTAACCTTGACAGTTAAGTCTTACAATGTAGAGTCTCACTCTCTAGTCACATTATGGATTTAATTTGCAGACTCTTAAGATTGAGTGTAATAGACTAAATCCAGTATAGGCCACAAGAATGAATTTCCTGAGAAGCTTTGAAATACGTACCTGAGAAAGAGGCCTTAAACAGACAGTCTCTGTTCTCAATTTACCCCTCCGAGAGCATCCTTGCTTGGAAAGAGGCAAAAAGTTGAGCCTTGTTCAGGATAAAGTGGTCCTCAAACACACACGCTCCACCTCATGCTACATTTTTACAGTCTGATCTCACAAGTTTGTTATGTGTTAATATTTGCATAATTATGCAGTTGTGTGACCTGATGATTCTGTTTTGTGTTTCAGGGTCTTGACGAGTTAAAGGTAAGGTTTTATTTTTATTTACTTTTTGCATGAAATCCCATGGACACTAACTGGTTGACTGTTGTAAGGACTGCTCAAAATAAAACATATCTCAGTAAGAAATTAAATATTTTTATTCTGCGGTGATGCATTAAATTGAGCAAAAGTGCCAGTTAAGAAAATTATAATGTTGCAATCGGTTTCCATTTCAAATAAAATGCTGTTCTTTTAGACTTTTTTTTATTAATCAAATCAAATTTACATAAAATTACTAAGCAGCACAACTGTTTTCAACATTGATGATAATCAGAAATGTTCCTTCAACAGCAAATCAGTATTTTAGATCACTTTACACTGAAGACTGAAGTAGTGATGCTGAAAATTCAGCTTTATTATTTGTAAATGTATACTTTTTTACTGTATTTTTTATCAAAGAAATGCAGCCTTAATGAGCAGAAACATAAAAAATCTTACTGTACCTCTCTAAATGTTGTTTTTACTTTTCATGTGTTTATATTTCTGACCTCTGGTCTTTCTCTCTATGTCCAATTAGGTTCAGCTTGCAGAAAAGACGACCATGCTGAGTGAAGCCAGGCTAAAAGAGCAGGAATACCACGACAGGGTAAGTGAAGACATATACTAATAGAAAGACAGAGAGCTTAGCTTGTTGTGTGTCTGTGCCACTAAACAGGAAGATAGCTCTAAACATCGCTGACAGTTTAACTTACTTTAGCTTGCTCGCTCATGTTGTCCTGAATTAAGGAAACTGACCATAGAAGAAGCTAGAAATGCTCGCGTTTGCATGCTTAAGTTGCATATAGTGTGTTTTATCCCTAAGAAGTGTTAACAAATGATAGTGAAAGAATGAGAGGAGCATTTACCAACCGTCACATTCCTCCAGCTGTGTAAAACCGAAATGAGATTAGATTCATTACACCGCACATCTGTTTACTCTTATTTCAACTTTACAAACAGTTACAGCAAGAGCTCATGCTGTTTATCTCACCACACACGAATGCAAACTCACACGGGGAGGTGCACACACTGGACAAACCTTGAGTTTTATAATCCTCCTTCTCAAACTAGTGATGACTTGTTTAGCTCTTGTGCTGTACAGAAAATCCTAACTTAATGACCGGTCTTTTAAGAATTGCATGTAAGTCTTTCATATATGACCATATCTTGGATTCAGCCTTTTAGTTAACTTGTTTTCTTTCAATTAGCAATTGTATTTATTTCTGGAACTGTTCGTAGACTTCTTTGATCTTAGTGAAAAAGGCGTGAGCTCCAGATCAACAAGGCCTATGATCTGTGAGTTCAAAGAAATAGAAATAATCATAATATTTGGTGATAAATATCATAATGAGATTTATAAGCAAGGGTTTTTTGTAGACAGGTATCTTTTGACTAGGAGCACCACAAGTGCAACCAAAACGTACAAAAAAAATCAACTTTTTGGGGAAGTTATTATATAAAGTGTGAGCACAGTCAATCAATTTAAGTCTAGTCTGATAATATTAAAATCCTGTCTAGTTCCTTTGGATAAAAGGGTCTGCCAAAGTCATTAATGTGCAATGTATAATGCAATCCAATTTCCTGTTAATTTCTAAAACCTAAAGATCAGTTTTGCACTATACGTGTAACTTTTTGTCTTTTTTTTTTATCAGATTCATGCTCTAGAAGACAAACTAAGACGCTCCCATAAAACGGCAGTGGTGACTCACCTGGGAAGCTCTTATAGAGGTAAATAACCTTAACTGTTTTCAATTAAGATGGTTTTTGCATGCTATACTGTCTAGCTGTGGGCAAGCAGACCGATGTTTCTGAAGCCAGCTGTTATCCAGATGTTATTCACCGTCTTATTTATCTATTTGTAATGTGAATTTGGGGGTTTTAGCCACCTAGTGACTGTAAAATGCTTGTCAAGTATCTCCTGTAACTCCCAGAGGTTAATGACTGATGTGGCACACTGACCCTTGGCAGATAAACCTCACCTTTATTCTGACTAGCTCTGAGCGATCAGTCACCGCAGGAGAGCAGCGCTTCAACCCTGCTATCAATCACACACACATGTGGAGCTTAAACATATGGGGAGCTAGAGGAGAAAATCATCCCTGCTGGTGTCAAAGAGCTCCTCTCTGAATCCAATGCTTTTCACAGACCGTGTTTCGCCCCAGTTCCCACGAATGACCCCAGATTCAAGGAAAGATGTGCTGTGTCTTTAATGCTTGCAAGGTTTGGACAAGAGCAGCATCAGCATCAAAATAAAACCTTTTATGTTCCTTGGTGGAATGAATGGCATATGGGTTTTGGATGTGAAAGGAAGAAAATGCAGACAAACTGTTTGTTTTCAGGTGCACCATTCATTTAATATTGTATTGTAAAACCTTTTTCATATATTTAAAGATACACTCTTATTTTTGAAATTTGAAGATGTATAATGATGCAAAAGATTTCTATTTCAAACAAATGCTGTTCTTTTGAACTTTTTGTACTTAAAAGAATCATGAAAAATAAAATGCATCAATATACACAAAAAATATGAAGCAGCACAACAGGTTTTACCTTTGATAAATGTTTCTTGAGCAGCAAATCAGCATATTAAAATGATTTCTGAAAATCATGTGACACTGAAGACTGGAGAAATGGTGCTGGAAATACAGCTGCGCATCACAGAAATAAATGACAATTTAATAAAATTTAATATATATTGAAATATAAAACAGTTGCTTGAAACAGTAATAATATTTCACAATATAATTGATTTTGAAAGCTTGAAATGTGGCTGTTTAAGGGACAAATTTTTAAAACCAGAAATTCTAATTAAGTTGAAGTGCTTTCAACTTTTTAAATCAACCTTTTTCTTTTTTCACAGAGATTGTTACAATGCATCCTGCAATTTCTTAATCTGCAAAATATACTTTCAATAGACATCCTCTCTCCTTATAAACCAAATGAAATATTCTTCTGATTGCATTGCCAGATGAGTTTTTCCTTTGAATATATCCATCTGGCATGCAACTAAGCAAACTTCATGCATAAACAAACCCATCCGTTGATCCTCTGTTCTTCAGTTTATCTGTGTGGCATCCAATTAAAGGGACAGTAGTCTTTCTGACCTTCTGATTAGTGATTCCCAAGACACAAACTGCTTGAAAAACACCATAGAGCACTGAAATGACACTGTGATTTCTCTGCATTGATAGTATTTATGGATTTTGTTCATTATGCAGTCAACAGTTTAAGCATGTGCTAACAGCGGTCATAAACCAGTCCCTCTGTATCATCTAAACAGTGTTGTTCTGGAGATGAGAGCGCTCGGTGTGGCTCGTGTTACGTCCCTGTTGACCCAGACTGGGCTGATTTGGGGTCAGTCGGACAGGTCGGGTTATTTATTAGCCCCTCATTTCTCCATGCTTCTGATCAAAGGCCTGTTTGGGTTTCAGTGGCACCGTGAGTCCCAGCTCTCTCTGTCGGGCTGTCTGTTCCTGGACGTTCAGCCACCCTAGTGTCTTCAGCACGGGTTAAATGGGCTTTCCAGAGAGACACACGGCTCCTGCTAATTGCCAGTCATTCACAGGTTTAATGAGGCAAGACGGCTGGCTGATCGGTTGTACCTCCTGTGTTGTTTGTGCACGCTAGATACTGTAATGCAAAAGTCAGTTTCACTTATAAAACTAATTGCTTGATGCTTACATCACTTCCATGTGACGTTACTGAAGATTAACTGCACATCTGGGGTGCTCGTGACGCTTATGATGTTTACCATATGTGCATATTCTTTTTAGCGAGAGCATGCACGCTATTGTTCAGAAATTTGGAGTTTGTAAGATTGTTTAAATGTTTTTGACAGAATCCAGGTCTCACCA